>NC_058083.1:448911532-449211532 GCF_014858855.1 Bufo gargarizans
CCCTACTTATTAGCATCCCTGGAATGTTTTGTGATAGGTCCCGTATTTATTAAGTGGATTTCAGTACTGTATAAACAACCCTCTGCTGGTATTCTGGTGAACGGTATGTGCTCCGCGAACTTTAATTTGAGTCGTGGGACCAGACAAGGATGCCCGTTGTCGCCATTGTTATTTGCCCTGGCGATTGAGCCCCTAGCTATTCAAATCAGGTCTGATGAGCTATATCGGGGAATATATATAGGAGATCAAGAGGACAGAGTGGGACTATACGCGGACGACATGATACTGTTCATGTCAGAGGTGGAGACTACGCTGCCTCAAGCTACTCACCTCATTGAAACATTTAGCCAGTTTTCTGGTCCCAAGATTAACTGGACTAAATCTGTTCTGTTTCCGTTGTATTCCTTACCCTCATCCTCTTTGGACACGGAATTGCCTATAGTGTCTGAGTTCAAGTATTTGGGAATTCACATTACTAAGGATGCGACATCCTTCCACTCCCTCAACATACAGCCTCTCTTGAATTATAGTGCAGACAAATTCAGGGTTTGGAGTGGGCTCCCCTTGTCAGTCCCTGGGCAAATTAATTTGATTAAACTGATAATTTTACCTAAGTGGTTATATGTTTTAGAGCATGCCCCCTTCTTAGTGCCTAAAAAGATATTTCAGCATTTAGATCCCTTCTTTCTCCATTCATATGGGGTAATAATAGACGTAAATTGTCCATTGACGCGCTATGCAGGCCCAGGGGAGAGGGGGGTATGTCCCTGCCTGATCTCTATTTGTATTACTTCGCAGGACAGTTGAGGCACTTATGGTCATGGATCTCCTCGGACGGCACTCTAGCTAGAGCCGAAAGGCAATTAGCAGTGTTCTTAGACATCACATCATTGTGGCCAGGGCTGGAACAATCAAAACTGCTTCTACCTGTACATAAGCTAGCTGTACAAGTTTGGGAGGCTGGCAAGAAACTACACTCTCACACAGGGCTATTACCTGAGGTACCTTTGTGGGACAACCCTATGTTTCCTTCTCTCCGCACAGGAATAGATGCTCTGAACCCGGAAAACCTCTTTAAGTTTATCCTTTAAGCAGGAAAGTCCTCAGAGGGACACGTGGGTGCAGGCAATGTCGGACCTCGGCTTGTGGTCCCAGAAATGCATCCAAAAAGAAATACGCAGCACTCCTTCCATTCATCTCAATGTAATGTATTTATTCACCAAAAGCATCATTACAAAACGCGGCATTTCACTCAACCGCATCTTTTTCAAGCAAGTCATTGCGTTCAGTAATTATGCCTTTTGTTTATAAATACATCATATTGTGTTGAAAGGAGGAGTGCTGCGGATTTCATTTTGGATGTATTACTGCAGATAATAGTAACACATGATGGTAACAGATTCCCTTTAATACATTTTTCATCTTTGCAGCAGAATATCCGGAAAATGAAATCTATGCTATAATTTGTGCCAATTTGTGCCTTTAGTAAATTAGTTGGCCCACAGGAGACTAACCCCTCCTAGTAATCCCTTACCATGTTTCTCAATACTTTAATACTTTAAATATGATGAAAGGTGGCAAAAGATACAAAGAATAGCAAAAATGATCTAAAATCTCGATTTGCAAAAAGGTATATAGAAGCAAGAATAATATCTCTGTTATGCTTCAGGAAACAGATAGTGGTAAAAACATAATAACTAATAATAGTAATAATAATAATTATTATTATTATTAGTGTTGAGTGACTTAAATCCGAATTTCAGGAAAATTAGATTTGCCGCAAAGCTAAATTTCCTAGTGCCTTGTGGTGACAAATCGATTTCCCCTGAATGGCAGTAAAAAATAAAAATAAATATCATACTTATCTCATCTGCTTCAGCGTGAGCGTGAAGTTCCGGCCGCCCCATCTTAATGTATGCTGGCCGCCTCTTCGCGATCAAATGGATGAGGGTAAGAATGTTTTCATTTTATTTTTTTTATTTTATTTTACACTGTAATATTAATACAAAATTATGAACTCGGGATCTGAAGTGTACAATGATGGGGAGATGCACAATTACCATTCCCTGTCATTGCACCCAATACTTACAAAGAAATGCTTTGTCACAAAGCTATAAATTTTTTTGCAAAATTTGGCAATAAAGCCAAATCGAAATTTCCAATATTTTGCTCATCTCAAATTATTATTATTAGAGATGAGTAAAGTTTTCAAAAATTCGATTCGGTCGCTTCAACAAATTATTCAAAAAATTTGCTTCGATCCAAATGAATTTGTCACGAAATACATTAAATCAAGTCTATCCCGTCCTGCAGTTCAACTTTAGGGAGAATCTATCCTGCTGCAGTGCAGGGCAGCAACATGCATTGCTAGTCCTTTCTGGAAGCAAAACAGTTAGGCCCCTTTTGCACAGGCGAGTATTCCGCACGGGTGCAATGCGTGATGTGAACGCATTGCACCCGCACTGAATCCTGACCCATTAATTTCTATGGGGCTGTGCACACGAGCGGTGATTTTCACGCATCACTTGTGCGTTGCGTGAAAATCGCAGCAGGCTCCATAGAAGTGAATGGGGCTTCGTGAAAATCGCAAGCATCCGCAAGCAAGTGCGGATGCGGTGCAATTTTCATGTACGGTTGCTAGGAGACGATCGAAATGGAGACCCGATCATTATTATTTTCCCTTATAACATGGTTATAAGGGAAAATAATAGCATTCTGAATACAGAATGCATAGTACAATAGGGCTGGAGGGGTTAAAAAAAAAATAATTTAACTCACCTTAATCCACTTGCTCGCACAGCCCAGCATCTCTTCTGTCTTCTTCTTTGCTGTGTGCAGGAAAAGGACTCCAGTCATCACATGATCCATCTCCATGGTAAAAGATCATGTGGCGGACCATGTGATGACCGGAGTGACGTCACCACAGGTCTTTTTCCTGCACACAACAAAGAAGAGAGAAGAGAAGCTGGCTGCGCGATCAAGTGGATTAAGGTGAGTTAAATTATTATATATATTTTTTTAACCCCTCCAGCCCTATTGTACTATGCATTCTGTATTCAGAATGCTATTATTTTCCCTTATAACCATGTTATACAATCTACAGAATACCTAACCCAAACCTGAACTTCTGTGATGACGTTCGGGTTTGGGTACTAACATGCTGATTTTTCTCACGCGCGTGCAAAACGCATTATAATGTTTTGCACTCGCGCAAAAAAATCGTGCATGTTTCCGCAAAGCACCTGCACCTTTTCGCAGCAACGCCCGTGTGAAAGAGGCCTAACTGTGTTTCTGTCTGAATTACAGGCAGATCACATGTATGACCATGCACATTATTGTGTGGCCATCAACATTCCTAGCTAACTCTTAGCTAAACAAAAAAAAAGCATACAGCATCCTTCAGTAAAGCTAAACAAAATAATGTGGCACACCCCCTACAGGTGTCCCAATGAGTCTTTACTGGAACAAAATAAGGACATGGAGGCAGCACCAATAAAAGTATTGAAGAAACAAAAGGTTCTTTTTATTATCTACGGTATGTTATGGCAGTGCAAGCACATGCATTTGAGTCCCTTCTGTTAGATGTAGAATGACCGGGCATCACTATTAGGTTTAGTTTACACTTCACTTATTTGGTCAGTTATTGTCAGCCCAAAGCAGGTGCGGGTCTAGTCATGATACCTTACCCGAGATAAGGCTTGGCTTCTGAATTTGCCTCACAATAAGTAATGGAAATTACTGTCCAAATAACAGAAGTGTGAACTCAGCTGTAATTTATTAGTTTGGACTTAACCTTGAAGTTTTCCAAAATTCAAGTAGTGGTCCCATGACAGTGGGGAGGGTGTGTTCACATCACTGTTTATTTTTTCTTTCTTCTGATCTGTCAGAAGAACTGCCCAAAAAAGCGGATCCTGTATTTTGAGCATGTGCCTTCAAACGGTCAGTATTTGGATAGCATTTACATAGTAACATAGTTCATAAGGCTGAAAAAAGACATTTGTCCATCCAGTTCGGCCTGTCATCCTGCCAGTTAATCCACAGGAAGGCAAAAAAAAAACTGTGAGGTAGAAGCCAATTTTCCCCACTTTAGGGGAATAAAAAATTCCTTCCCGACTCCAATCAGGTAATCATAATAACTCCCTGGATCAACGACCCCTCTCTAGTAGCTATAGCCTGTAATATTATTACACTCCAGAAATACATCCAGGCCCCTCTTAAATTCCTTTAGGCTGGGTAGGAACTGTAAAACGCTCAACAGGCAAGAACCAATGATTCCCTATGGGAATGGTTCTCACCTGAGCGTTTTACAGCGTGTACGATCGACACCCCAATCAACGCCCGACGCCCCAAGAAGTACATGAGCTTCTTTGGGGCGTCTTGTCGCGCGTTCCCGTACATAGACTTCAGTGGGAACGCGCGACAATGGGCGTTCGCTTGTCTCTGTATGCGCGATTGCAATCGCGCATACAGAGCACTCCATCGCGAACGCTCAGGTCTGAACCCAGCGTTATTGTACTCACCATCACCACCTCCTCAGGCAGAGAGTTCCATAGTCTCACTGCTCTTACCATAAAGAATCCTTTTCTATGTTTGTGTACAAACCTTCTTTCCTTCAGACGCAGAGGATGTCCCCTCCTCACAGTCCTGGGGATAAATAGATGATGGGATAGATCTCTGTACTGAACCCTGATATATTTATACATATTAATTAGATCTCCCCTCAGTCGTCTTATTTCTAAAGTGAATAACCCTAATTTTGATAATCTTTCAGGGAACTGTAGTTGCCCCATTCCAGGTATTACTTTAGTTGCCCTCCTCTGGACCCTCTCCAGCTCTGCTATGTCTGCCTTGTTTACAGTAGCCCAGAACTGTACACAGTACTCCATGTGTGGTCTGACTAGCGATTTGTAGAGTGGTAGGACTATGTTCTTATCAAGGGCATCTATGGCCCTTTTGATGCAACCCATTATCTTATTGGCCTTGGCAGCAGCTACCTGACACTGTTTTTTGCAGCTTAGTTTGCTGTTTATTAAAATTCCTAGATCCTTTTCCATGTCAGCGTTACCAAGTGTTTTACCATTTAGTATGTACGGGTGACTTGCATTATTCCTTCCCATGTGCATAACTTTACATTTGTCAATGTTAAACCTCATCTGCCACTTATCTGCCCAAGCCTCCAATCTATCCAGATCCCTCTGTAGTAGTATACTGTCCTCTTCAGTGTTAATTACTTTGTACTCAGTATTTGTAAGGCAAAAACAGGAGTGGCTCCAAAACAGAGATAATATGTGATGGCCTTGAAACAGACTGTTGAGGGAAGCAACAGCATAAAGAGTAACAGTAGTGGTTCGGAACAGAGTGAGGAGGTGGAAACAGCATGAAGAGTCACAATAGTGGCCCCGAAACAGAGTGTGAGGGGGGGGACAGCAGAGGTAGTAACAACACAAGATGTTGGCAGATAACATTAGAGGCAGCAGGACATGGGCAGAAGTAACGGGCCATTTGTCACTATGTTCTGGGGTGGCAGCACACTACAGTCAGATCATTACTGCCAGAATTATCTAGTTTGTTCTATATGGCACCAATGTCTGGAAATTGTGGCTGATCCAGGCCTGATTCATCTTTTATAAGGTTAGTCTCTCAACGTTTTGTGTTAAAAGGTGAGGAACACTTGCCCAGGGCAAACTCGGCCAACTGCAGCCACAATTCCAGATTGGCTGTCAAGTAGCCCAGGGGATCTGGGGTGACAGCGTGCAGTCCAAGTATGCCACCACCTGCTGGTTCAGGTTCTGCTCCATTTATTGCTGTTGCTGGGTGGTTACTTTTGTAGACGGGTGAAGAAAAGTGCTCATTAGAGACTCAAGACTTAAGTTGATGCTGATCCAGCTGGTGCTCCTTTAGCAATCCCTCCCTCTCAGAAGGTGTTAAAATGGAAACCATTTTGGGGTCTAACATTGTGGAGAGCCAGTGGTCATTCCTCTGCTGAATGGTGATTATGTAGCTGTCACTAACCAAGCAACTCAGCATGCATCTTTGCGCAAGTGACTCAGAGGCACTCCCTTCCTCCATCTCCACTGCATACTGCCATGGTCTGTCGGGGTCATCTCCATTATCTTCATCATCACCCTCTAGTGCATCCTGCTCCTCTCCTGTTGCTTGGGAAGATAAACCACCTATTTCTGTATAGAATTTCTGGGTGTTTATGTCCTCCTCATGCTCTTCCTCCTATGCCAGTTCAGCCTCCACAGGGCTCAGGTGGCCTAGAGATGTAAGCGTCACATCTTTTGTCCAATTGCCAGTCAGAATTATTAGCATCCCCTCCAGGACATGAAGGAGTGGAATGACATAATTCATCTGTAGCGACTAACAAATAAAAATGCCTCCTCAAAAGGCCTGAGCAAACAGCAGGTCTCAAGGATGAGCTGCCACTGGCTAACATCAAAGTTACACTGGAGAGTAATCCTCTCCATCTGCAGGAACCAGTTTACAACCATATTAAAGACATGCGCCATGCGGGGCGCATGGGTCAGCCTTCCTTGACGCATTATTGGTGACAATGGTTCCAATCTTCAGTTAGCAAGGAGACATCCAGGATTCAATTTCTTGGTTAATGACATAGAGTAGTTCCTCTCCGGTGTGATTCAGTTCACCCAGGAAAGCCAGGTACAGAAT
Organism: Bufo gargarizans; assembly: GCF_014858855.1. NCBI lineage: Eukaryota > Metazoa > Chordata > Amphibia > Anura > Bufonidae > Bufo > Bufo gargarizans. The sequence continues at coordinate 448,918,205 of NC_058083.1, forward strand.
AGTGTGACACTTCAGTGCTCTGCACAGGTGGTATGCTGGAGTAGCACTCCGAATTGTGCCTACAGTGAAGGCTGAGAACACGGTGGAGGATGAGGAGGCAGAGGCAGACTTTGGCGCATGACCCACAGCTTGAGAATGTGGAGCCGCCAGTTGCGTCACCTGGCAAAGTTGCTGGTGTGGCTGGGCAGGAACCACATTTACCCAGTGGGCTGTAAATGACTGTAAATTATATATTGTCATTGACCGTAGTTACTGCTCCAACATGCTCAAGGACTGGCCCACCTTCTGCTCAACATATGCATGCAGGGCTGGTACAGCTTTCTTAGAGAAGTAATTACTAGGGTTGAGCGACCCCGTGGAAGTTAGGCCAAACTTCCGGTCAAAGTTTAGGTTCAGGACCCGAACTTCACCCTGAACCAGGACCCCATTTAGGTCAATGGGGACCCGAACTTCACTTTATTATTTTCCGTTATGCCATGGTTATAACAGAAAATAATAGCATTCTTAAAACAGAATGCTAAATAAAATGTCTATTGAGGGGTTAAAAATAAAATAAAAAACTCCCCTGAAGAAAAGAAGATACCGACTGCGATCAAGCAGATGAGGTGATTTTTTTATTTATTTATTTTTTTAACCCCTCAATAGACACTTTATTTAGCATTCTGTTTTAAGAATGCTATTTTTTCTATTATAACCATGTTATAACGGAAAGTAATAAAATCACCCGAACACCAAACCCGAACTTCAGTGAAAAAGTCTGGGTTTGGGTCCTGTTGCCCGAACGCACAAAGTTCGATTCGAACCCGAACTGTGCCACTACATTAGTGCCACAGTTTTCCGAAGCCACTTTATAATGATGCTCCATGTGTTGGCACAGGGCTGTGGTCTCAACATTAGTACCCTGACCATGCTTCACCTTATGCCCACATATCCTGCTTACCACCTCACTAACAATCTCCAGCAACATGATAAAAAATGCCTGTGCTTACTGCCTGCCACTGCCTTTATAAATCCATGGACTGCTAGTTATTTCCTGACAGGTAGGCTCTTGAGTAGCAGACAGTCTATCACTAGCACATTTGGCTCCTGATCTCCCACTGCCTTCCACCCTGCTGGGTCATCAGCACCCTGCCACCATGTTACTGTCTCACGAGCCTGCTGCCACACTCACCACCTGATGATGCTGACGCCCCCTCTTCACCCAGCTCCCATGTGCGATCGGCTACATCATCATCCACTTATGTCACCTTCACCAGTCTCATTGCCACGTCGCTGACCGCTTGCAACACACGCTCCCACCCGACTGTCATCATTGCTAGTTGCACACCTAAGGTTGGACGCAACAGACTTCTCCACTAAGTCTGTTCTGGCCTATAGCTGCTGACTGTCCTCACTAAGCTCGTCCTCATTGAAAAGCAGAGCAGAGCTGACAGCATGCATTACTTCACGAGCAGAAGGAGCAGCAAAAGAATGACGCAGTTACATAGAAACTTAGAAACTTAGAATGTGTCGGCAGATAAGAACCATTTGGCCCATCTAGTCTGCCCAATATACTGAATACTATGAATAGCCCCTGGCCCTATCTTATATGAAGGATTGCCTTATGCCTATCCCATGCATGCTTAACCCCTTAAGGACACAGCCTTATTTCACCTTAAGGACCAGGCCATTTTTTGCAAATCTGACCAATGTCACTTTATGTGGTGATAACTTTAAAACGCTTTTACTTATCCAGGCCATCCTGAGATAGTTTTTTCGTCACATATTGTACTTCATAACGCTGGTAAAATGGAGTAAAAAAAAACATTTTTATTTATAAAAATACCAAATTTATCAAAATTTGGGAAAAATTTGCAAATTTCCAAGTTTTAATTTCTCTACTTTTATAATACATAGTAATACCTCCAAAAATAGTTATTAGTTTACATTCCCCATATGTCTACTTCATGTTTGGACCATTTTGGGAATGCCATTCCTTTTGAGGGCCCAGGCAGCTGTCTCTTTGCCATAGTGTACAGTAACTGAATCATTCTGATACACAGTACATCTATGTATAACTGAACAGATGAATTACTAATAGCGCAACCAATGTACTATATACAAGTTTCTATATATTACACGGCTGGTTGAAAATTAGTCTGATGCACAGTTTGTGTATAACTGGACAGATTATTTATTAATGGCACAGCAGATTAACTAGGTACACACACCTACATATTAGACTGGCTATTAAGACTAAGTCTGACACACAGTCAGTCTTTGTATAACAGAACAGATTAAGTATAAATGGAACAGCAAATAAACTTTAGAAAATGCATATATATTACATTGCCTGTTGAAAATGAGTCTGATGCTAAGTAAATCAATGTAAAACTGAACAGATTGATTATTAATGGTGCAGCAGATTAACTAGGTACATACGCCTATACATTTGGCCGTCTATTGAGACTAAGTCTGATGCACATAAGTCTATGTATAACAGAACAGATTAAGAATGAAAGGCACAGCAGTGGAACAAGATGCACATGGCGTTTACACAGAGCCCACACTGTCCCTGCAGTCTCCCTATGCACTCCCATTGCTCTCCCCTACAGTGTATAGAAACTGTCCCTATGATCTCCCTACACTGTCGCTTCATTGCCCCTATCCAATGTTATGCAATTAGAAGATTGCTAAAACACTGACCCTAGCATTTGCCACATCCATCCCTATGCTCAGCTCACAGTAAAATGGCAGAATTAAGCGTTTTATACAGCTGTGACATCACAGGGGACGACTATCTGCTGACTGGATGGCTGCACAATATTATGGGTTATATCTCACTCCCGGGCTTCTTACTTTCATATTGTAACATGTGTAGCCGCCGAAAAAAAAAAAATGTTTTGTTACCATGAATCGCAAGGAAATTCAGATTCATGGTGAAGCAAAGTTTTCCTGAAATACGGATCAAATTCAATTAATTTCACTTTGATTCCCTCAACACTAATTATTATTATTATTTTTTTATTATTATCATTCATTCATTCATTTTTCATACATTCTTTATACACAGTATCTAATGCATATTCATTCATTTGAATCAATTTCTTTACATGTAAGTGTTATATCCTAAGACAGCAGCATCTTTATGACTTTTCTTTAAATTCAATAGATTTTTTTTTTTTGTATCACAACAAAATGTGCTGCTTAGTCTAATGCATTATTCGCTCCAGTTAAATCTGTAAATTATTTTAACTTAGAATAATGCAGTAAAGCTCATTCATAAGAAGTACAGCACAGAATGAGGTCAAAAAGTATCTACTGATCCAACCCGCAAGAGCAAAGGAAAAAAATGCTTGCATTGTTGTTTTCATTATCTTGCTTCTGTCATTTCTTGAGCTTTGTATCTTGCTGAGAAAGAAAGGAAGAAGAAAAACTGTGAAATTAATCTTTTGTGCATGGCCTGATAAAGAAGAGACATGCTCAGACAAAAGATAGACTGAGAGAAAGTACAGTGATTGATGACTAAAGTAAAGGTGTCGGAGGAGTATTATGTAAATTACTGTAGGTGCAGGCCATTACAGAGAGAATGAGAGGAATAGCTGGCCACTGAGAAACTGTAAGCTGGAGAGAGGAAAAGCATGTGGCACTAATGTCACCGCTGTCCCTAAGCACCAATTCCTTTCTGTCTACGATCTGCTCAGACAGGCTCACATCATTTTTTTGTCCATTTTTATGTAGTAGAGATAATAGAGTATACATTTGCATGATGAAAATAAAAAAGGTATTTTGTTTGACATAACCATGCTGTATGAAATGCAAAGAAGATGAAATTTAGATAGCAGTGTATGCTAGTATGTTATTTACAATGCAGCAGTCTACTGCAGGTTTGTGTTTGAATATATACATATGCTTACCCAAAAAGTAATATTTCAACCATTGAAAAAATAATCATTCACAAGAAAATCAGATAAATAAGGTAAATATTTATTATTGCTATATTATTAATATTATTATTTATTATTAAGTAAATACATCTCATTATTTTTGTTCTTATCATATTACTATTTTGAGCTATTGTATTTTCTATATTTGAAGGAAATGTTATCTGCCAGTTAAAACCAGATAGCAACACATATCCTTTCTTTTCTATTCTGTTTTATTTTCTGATTGCAGATTTATTTATTTTATTTCCTGAACATGATTATGGAGGCGGCCATCTTGCCGGAGCTGTTCTTATAAGGATTCAGAAAGCATTAAGAAAGATTGGGTTGGCTAACCGCCGGCTGAGGAAGACGTCTCCTTTCCCAGCTCTGCTGAGACGGCCGTTATCTACTACCATCCTCGGCCAGGCGAGCCTCTAAAGACCTCGTTTCAGCCACCTTTGACATGCTGGCACGACCAGCTACATTTTGAGCCCTGTCTTGGCTCACAGAACAGCTCCGGGCACAAGTTACAGCTGCAGCCTATTAGCCGGATACATCCTCGGGCTAGAGCTGCGCCGGAAGCATCGACCCGCTGCGCTCCTCCACCGCTACCACCCGGTGCAACCTGAGCACAACTACTGACCGAGCAGAGACCCACAACTGATCCACAGAAGCTGCCCCTGCTGATACCTGGGGTAACGCTACATCGCGAGTGACACTACTCACAGCAGACAAGCGCCATCTTGGTGTGCCGCTCTGCGGTCCTGCCGGCTCCAGTCCACCGTCCACACAGCACCGGACTCTGAGATCAAGGTACCTCTCCTGTCCCCTGAGATACAATTCTCTACTGGGTCACAGGATCTTATCATATAGAGTCTCACTGCCCTGCATAGGACTTCAGCCGCAGCATCTGCATTGTACCCGTGTTAATTGGGGTTGTTTCCCTTTATTCTACTTCATTTTACTCCACTTACTGTTATCTAATATTCTCAAATAACAGATTTAAAGGGACAGTAACACATTTCCGCAAATATACTAAAAGAAGGAAGACCCTATCGTTCATCATCATGAACACTTGAGGCTATAGCTCCGTAAATGAGATCGCCACCGCTGCTTTATTAGCACAAACTGGCATTCTGACCATGGTAAAAATTGGAGGCCCCAGACCTGGTGATCAAGCCACAGAAGATAAGAAAAATCTTACCAGCGGTGAGATGGATAGAAAGCATTAAGAAAAATGTTTTATGGCAGCCACATGACTAATAAACACAATGGTCTGGAGGGGACTTATATAGGAGAGTTTTCTAGGCATGCTCTGTGATCTGTACACAGGACATTTTACAAGGAAAGAATAGATAACATTTGACAATCACCTGAATTTCAATGGTGGATCCTGTCTTATCTATACACAGAGGTAATCACTACAAGCAGGATTAGAATGACAAAAAAGCAGTTAACTGCAGTAAAGGGATATTTATTATTAGGCTTAGTGGCCAGTCTTAAAACTGCAGGACATTATGATTTTGGTCTAAGTATAGATATTACAAGAAAATGAAGACTAGCACATTCATAGTCGCAGGTGCCCATCCCTAAAGCTAGCATGCAGGAAGCAAACAAAAACAGGTATGGCAGCACTACATTTCACATACAAAAAATGAAACTGGAAAATAGGGCTTATACTAAATTAAAGTGGTATTATACCTACTATTAATGAAAAAATAGAAGCTCTTTGCGCACATTTTTGATCAAACGTGTGTCGGGCCCCTCTACTAGGCGTCAAGGTGGCTTCTGCAGATGGGTTTAATACCCATTTAAGCACTTCACATCCGTCCATAGGATATAAACGTCCTATGGGTGGATGTTTATCTCTGAATGGACATTCTAGAACTTCCATTCAGAAATGGCAGCTGCACACTAATCATGTAGCTGCCGAGCAGGGGGGCCACTGTCAGTGACAGCAGGGCTACCCAGAGAGAAGGCAGGGACAGTTCACAGGTGTCCCTGCCTTCTAGATTGCTGTATACACAGCGCTCAGCCTCCCAGTGGTCATGTGATAGTCGGGGCCAGGAGAGTGCAGGAGCTGTCGGGTCTTCTACAGACCTCGATCAGCCCTGCACTGAGGCTGTACAGCATTGTATTCTGCTGTACAGCCTCTCTGGGGGGTATATTTCTCCAGTAACTGGGGCTACTATGCCAGCCCCAGTCACAGGAGAAATCAATGGTGATAAAAAAAAAATGTGAAGGTAAATGTCCCCCAGAGGTCTTGTATGACCTTATGGGGGACGCAAAGTGTAAAATAAAAAAATATAACAATTAAGTACTTTAAAAAAAATAAAAAAGGGCTTGCATATAAAAAACATTCCGCAATTAAGTAAAAAAAAAAAATTTAAAATAGAAAAAAATTAATAAAATACACATATTTGACATATTTGGTATTTCCGCGTCCGTAACGACTGACTCTATAAATATATCACATGATCCACCCCGTCCGATAAACACCATCATTTTTTTTAAACTTACCTTATATAGCAAAAGTGCAACTTCAAGTGATCAAAAAGGTGTATGTCCCACAAAATGGTACCAATAAAACTGTCACCTCATCCCGAAAAAAATTAGCCCCTACATAAGAAAATCGCTAAAAAACAAAACAAAAAACTATAGCTCTCAGAACATGGAAACATTAAAGTATAATTTTTTTTGTTTCAAAAATGCTATTATTTTGTTAAAGTGAAAAAAATATTAAAAAGTTAACATATTAGGTATTAACGCATCCGTAAAAACCAGATCTATAAAAATATCACATGACCTAACCCTTCAGGTGAACAGGTGAACACCAAAAAAAACTAAAAACTGTGCGGAAAAAAAACATTTTTGTCACCTAACATCACAAAGTACAACACCAAGAGATCAAAAGGACCTAACTAAGACAATCGGTCCAAAAATAAAAAAACTATGGCTATCAGACTATGGAGACACTAAAACATCATTTTTTGGTATCAAAACACTATTATTGTGTAAAACTTAAATAAATAAGAAAAAGTAAATATATTAGGTATTTCCACATCCGTAATGATCTGCTCTATAAAAAGGTCTCATGACCTAACCCCTCAGGTGAACGCTGTAAAAATAAATAAATAAAAACTGTGCTAAAACAACCAATTTGTGTCACCTTGCCCCATAAAGTTAGATAATGAATGATCAAAAAATCATATGCACCCAAAAATGGCACCAATAAAAACGTCAACTCTTCCTGCAAAAAAGCCCTGCACCAGATGATTGGCAGAAAAAAAATTAAAATAACGCTGGGTTCACACCTGAGCGTTCGCGATGGAGCGCTCTGTATGTGCGATTGTACCGGCGTTTGCAATCGCGCATACAGAGACAAGCGAACGCCCATTGTCGCGCGTTCCCGAAAGTCTATGTACGGGAACTCGCGACAAGACGCCCCAAAGAAGCTCATGTACTTCTTGGGGTGTCTGGCGTTTTACAGCACGATCGTACGCGCTGTAAAACGCCCAGGTGAGAACCATTCCCATAGGGAAGCATTGGTTTCTCCTTGTTGAGCGTTTTACAGCGCATAGGAACGCGCTGTAAAACGCTCAGGTGTGAACCCAGCCTAAGGCATTTAAGAAAATGGAGACACAAAAACATATTTTTTTTTAAATGTAAAACTGAAACAAACAAGCAAAGAAATTAGACCTATTTGTTTTCATTGTGTCCGTAACTACTTGGTCTATAAAAATAGCACATGATCTACCCTGTCAGATGAATGTTGTAAAAAAAACTGTGCCAAAACAGCCAATTTATTGGCTACCTTGCCTGACAGAAATTGTAATATGGAGCAATTAAAAATTATATGTACCCCAAAATAGTACCAACAAAACTGGAATCTTATCCCCTAGTTTCCAAAATGGGTTCACTTTTTGAGAGTTTGTACTGTAAGGGTGCATCAGGGGATCTTCAGATGGGACATAGCATCTAAAAATCAGTTCAGGCAAATCTGCCTTCCAAAAACCATATGGCACTCCTTTTCTTCTGCGCCCTGCCGCGTGCCCTTACATCAGTTTACGACCACATGTGGGGTGTTTCTGTAAACCGCAGAATCAGGGTAATAAATATTGAGTTTTGCTTGGCTGTTAACCCTCGATGTGTTAAAGAAAAAAATTAATTAAAATAAAAAATCTGCCAAAAAAGTTAAATTTAGAAATGTCATCTCCATTTTCCTTAAATTTTTGTGGAACACCTAAAGGGTTAACAAAGTTTGTTAAATCAGTTTTGAGTAACTTTAGGGGTGTAGTTTCTACAATTCTGTCATTTATAGATGGTTTCCACTAAGTAAGCCCCACAAAGTGACTTCAGACCTGAACTGGTCTTTAAAAAGTGGGTTTTGGAAAAAAAATAATTAAGAATTGCTTCTACAATTCGAAGCCTTCTAACGTCTTCAAAAAAATTAAATGACATTTCCAAAATAATGGCAACATAAAGTAGACATATAAGGAATGTTAGGTAATAAATATTTTATGAGGTATCATTTTCTGTTTTAAAAGCAAATAAATAGAAATTTTGAAAATTGCACATTTTTCTAAAATTTTGGTACATTTTGGATTATTTTATAAATAATGGTAAAATATTTTGACTCAAATTTACCACTGTCATGAAGTGCAATGTGTCACGAGAAAACAGTCTCAGAATGGCTTGGATAAGTAAAAACGTTCCAAAGTTATTACCACATAACTTGACAGATTTGCAAAATTAGGCTCTGTCAGAAAGGGGGAAATGGCCCAGATGTGAAGTGGTTTATTTAGTCTAATCCCTATTTCCAAGTTTTATTGTTTGTATGTCAAATGTATTGCTGACATACCTGTTTCTGTTTGCTTCCTGCATGCTAGCTTTATGGATGTGCACCTGCGACTATGAATGTGCTAGTCTTAATTTTCTTGTAGTATATATTGAGGGTAGCTGCCTCTTTTAGATTGGACACTACACACCCATCTGCCCAGGGCTTGTGAGCAGAGTATAATTGTTGCTGGTTCCTACACCACCCTGAACATTGTAGGCTTAGGTCAAGCCCAGGAGAGGCAGTTCTGTTAGTATTAGGGACTCATCTGAAGAAGCCACCTTGACGTCTGGTAGATGGGCCCGACACACGTTTGATCAAAAATGTGCAAAAGAGCTTCTATTTTTTCATTTACAGTAGTTATAATTCCACTTTAATTTAGTATAATCCCTATTCCCAGTTTTATTGTTTGTACGTGAAATGTTGTGCCACCATGTCTGTTTTGTTTGCTTCCTAAATATAGATATTGACAAGGAAAATTAATATTACCATTAGAGATGAGGTAATTTTTTTAAAATTTGATTTGTCGATTCCCGAATTTTTGGGGAAAGATTTGTTTCGATCCAAATAAATTTGGGTGAATTACATAAAAAAAACTGCTATTTCCTGGCTGCAGAGAGCCTTTATAGTGGTGTAGAACACTGTGCCTTGCAGTAACAAGCATAGGGAGTCTGCTTTAATAATACTGTGAGTCTGTATAGCATGCAGATGACAGGTGTCACACTTAGAATCACAGCACTGAACCACCAAGGATTTCTGATTTGTATGCTAGGGTGACGGAAGTCCAAACCCTGGAATACTCCACAGCTATGTTTCAGGACAAAATTGCTCTCTTCAATGCCATATGGGATCCCTGGGACGTTTACTGGGCTACGAGACATCCTTAGAGAGCTGTTGAGAATAGTGTATCTCCCCCACCCCTCCTCCCTTTTGTGTCCTTGTTCTTGTCGTTTGTCTTGTTTCGTTGTTATTCAGTGGTCCTATAATGAACTAATTAAAGACAGACACAGTTTGTTTTTCTTCTGTGCACTTTATTGTCATATTAATGATTGACATTCCTCTTTCTGTTATAGAATATTACTGAATGTTATTACTGCCTAAGTTACTGTGAATTCGGTGCTTCACATGTTATACCTCATACTTTGCACTTATGTGCATAGACCTGTTGTGGATATGCTTTGTCATTTCTTCCCTCTTTAATAAATATACAACTATATAAAACAGAATCACAGCACACTTCACTTATTTAGCCAGTCACGGGGCCAAAACTGACCAAATAAATTAAGCATGACCTCAGCCTTACAAGTTGATGTTAGCGCCAAGAAGAAGTGCACTCCTTTTACACCGTCATCAGCTGATTCCACATAGATGTCTACAGAACCTGTTCTATTAAACGCTTATACAAGTAGAGCCCCCCGACAGAGTGGAGAGGGTGTCAGCAGTAAGTTTGTGTTGAGGTCACTGATTATTTTGCCCTTCCTCTGATTCGTCTGAACAAAAACCCACAAAAAACGGATCCTGTCTGTGGAGCATCCGCCTTCACTCTGTCAGCATTTGGTCAATAATCCATCAGTATTGCTAATGCCCCAAAAAACAGGATCCAAAACAGAGATGACACGTGAACGGAATAGTTGCATGTCTTATGTGTTTTCTACCCACTTCTGCTTTTGTCTACCAAATCAAAAGCCAATTTTAATGGGACCATACAGGCCTTACAACTGCTACGCAGACAGGATCCATTGTGCATCTCATTTTTACTTCCTGCTGACAGATCAGAAGATGGGTTAAATAAATAAATGATGTCAGCCAAGCCAAAAATGCTAAATAGTGGACCAGTCATGAAGTGGGGAGGGTAGGAACAGGCCCAATGACATAGTGATGAGGTGGAAGCAGCATGAGGAGATGACAGAGTGGCCCAATGACAGAGTCTGTAGGTGGCGTCAGTATCAGTAGGCCATAGAGTGGCTAGGTGACATAGTGTGGATGTGGTGGCAGCATGAGGAGACCACAAAGTGACACAATGACAGAGTCTGAAGGTGGCGGCAGCAGAAGAAGGCCACAGAGTTGCACAATAAAAGAGTGTGGAGGTGGCAGCAGCATCCGAATGGCCACAGAGTGGCACAATGACAGAGTCTGAAGGTGTTGGCAGCATCAGGAAGCCATACAGTGACACAATGACAGAGTCTGGAGGTGGCAGCAGCATCAGGAGACCATAGAGTGGCCCAATGACAGAGTCTGGAGGTGGCGGCAGCATGAGGAGACCACAGAGTGGCACAATGACAGAGTCTGGAGGTGGTGGCAACATGAGGAGACCACAGGTGGCACAATGACACAGTCTGAAGGGGACGGCAGCATCAGGAGGCCACCAAGTGGCACAATGACAGAGTGTGAAGGTGGCAGCAGCATAAGGAGGCCACAGAGGTGGCACAATGACAGAGTGTGAAGGTGGCGGCAGCATCAGGAAGTAACAGAGTGGCACAATGACAAAGTCTGAAGGTGGCGTCAGCATCAGGAAGCCACAGAGTGGCCCAATGACAGAGTGTGGAGGTGGCTGCAGCATCAAGAGGCCACAGAGTGGCACATTGACAGAGTCTGGAGGTGGCAGCAGCATGAGGAGGCCACAGAGTGGAACAATGACAGAATTTGAAGGTGGGGGCAGCATCAGGAATCCACAGAGTAGCACAATGACAGAGTCTGGAGGTGGCAGCAGCATCAGGAGGCCACAGAGTGGCACAGTGACACAGTGTGGAGGTGGGTGGCAATACCAGTACCCGATGAAGATGGTGGGTGAAAGAAGGTGCACTTGGCATCAGATGTGTGGCATCAGGCGGGTGGCAGCATCAGAATAGTAGCTGAGGCAGGTAGCCAGGAAAAAAGCTGTCTCTTTTGTAAAAGTGTTGGTGTGTCACCATGGATGATCTAGTTTGGCGCATCAGGCATTGGTTGGTGGAAATCCTGGCTGATCCACGACTGATTCATCTTGACAAAGGTAGCTAGAAAAGTGACCCCTTCTGTTACGGCCCCTTACGCTGCTGCGACTTTTGCCTGCACCAGAAACATTTAGTCCTCTGCCACTCCCCTATGAAGGGCCTGGCACTTCTGTGCCTGACATACTGTTAGATCAAATAAATAAAAAGAAAATTAAAACAAACAACAAAGCCTTTACTACAGATAACTGCACCTCTGAGCGGCAAATATATATTTTCTTTTTGCACTAATACACTTCACAAAAGGCTTAACAAGAAATAACTATACAGCTGAGCGTAAAATATATTTTTTCTTTTTGTGCTAATACATGTCACAAAAGGCTTAACAAGAAATAACTGCACCGCAGAGCAGGAAAAGTTATTTTTTTTCTTTTCGTGCTAATATACATCACAAAATGCTTATCAAGAAATAACTACAACGCTGAGCGGCAAATGTATTTTTTCTTTTTGTGCTAATACACGTCACAAAAGGCTGAACAAGAAATAGCTGCGCCGCAGAGCGGGAAAAGGTATTTTTTTCTTTTTGTGCTAATACACTTCACAAAAGGCTTTGCAAGAAATAGCTGCACCGCAGAGCGGCAAATATATTTTTTCTTTTTGCGCTAATAAATGTAACAAAAGGCTTTACAAGAAATACCTTCACTGCTGAGTGGTAATTTTTTTTTTTTTTGTGAAAACACCCCACCAAAGCCATTACTACAGTTATATAAGTGCACCGCAGACCGGTAAATTTAATTTTTGCGCTAATACACGTCACAAAAGGCATTACAAGAAATAACTGCACCGCTGAGCGGCAAATATATTTTTTCTTTTTCCGCTAAAACACCCCACAAAAAGCCTTTACTACAGGTAAGTGCACCGCAGAGTGGTAAATGTATTTTTTCTTTTTGCGCTAATACAAATCACAAAAGGCTTTGCAAGAAATAACTACATTGCTGAGTGGCAAATATATTTTTTCTTTATCCGCTAAAACACCCCACCAAAGCCTTTTCTACAGTTAAGTTCACCGCTGAGCGATATATGTATTTTTCCCTTTTGTGCTAATACACGTCACAAAAGGCTTTACAAGAGGGGGGTGGAGCCTGGCAACAGAGCTGAATGGCCGCAAGTTAGATCGCTCTGCTGAAGACTGACAAAGAAGTGGGCATTATACGCAGATTTCATCAGCAAACATGGGAAAACCCTTGAGAGATAAATCCAGAGATAACTCGGCACACATTGAAGCTATCTTCAGGCCAAGGAGATCTGGACAAATTCGTCAAAAAGACGTCGGTGCTGCAGACTAAAAAGCCAGAGAAAATGGCGCCGCCAGATGACCCTGAGCTACAGCCTGACGCCTCAGACTCAGAAGACGGAGAAGGCAGTGAAGTAGCTGCCCCGTCACTGAAAGAACACCTCCCGGTCTCCAGACCTTTTATGAGGAAACTTCTCGCAGAATCACTTGATCCAATAGTGCAGGAGTTGAAAGAATATAAAAAAGATCTCCAACATATGGGGGAACGGATAGAAGCAGTGGAAACTGCGCAGTCCGCCATTATAGAGTTTGGCTCATCGGTGGCTCACTCATTGGATTATACCCAAGCCCACATAAACACGCTGTATACACAGCTGGAAGATCAAGATAATCGGGGACGTCGGAACAACCTCCGACTCAAGGGCTTCCCTGAGAGCATCATGCCGGACGCCATTGAAACCGCATTGCTTACTTTCTTTACTAACCTCGTTGGGCAGGATGCGACCCAGGACTTTTCCTTAGAGAGAGCACATCGGGTGCCGAGACCGCCGCCTGGCCCTTCAGACCCGCCTAGAGACATTATCTGTAAGCTTGTAAGCTATCAGGCTAAGAAATGTATCCTGAAAGCAGCACGCGGTAAAACTCCTTTGAAGTTTGACGGAGCTCCAGTAGCCATCTTTCAAGATCTCTCCCCAGTCACGCTGCGCAAGAGGAAAGCATTGAAGCCACTGCTGGAGGTATTAAAAGAGAGGAAACTTCTGTATCGCTGGCTCTTTCCATTCGGGCTACTCATAAATGCACTGGACAAGAAACTGATTGTCAGGTCTCATAGTGACTTAAGGAAAATTTATGATCACCTAGGCATCGAGGACCAAGAGATCCAAGATTGGAACTTAGCCCAGGAGATTACAGACGTGCCGCCGCTGCCGTTACCTGCATCGTGGACCCCAGGGAGACAGGTTAAGTCCCAGAAGCAAAGACAGAGAAAGAAAAGCGGGAACGGGACCTCGAGGAGAGAGATCGGAGGAGAGACCTGAAGCGCTATCCTCTTTCAAGTTGTAAAGTCAAGGACTTAAATGTCTTTATTACAAAGGGGTGAGAGGTTTTAGAGTCACTTACAAATTGAGTATGGTATCTTCGTAATCTTCCCCATGTTCCCCCCCCCCCCCTTTTTCCCATCCTCCTACCCCATAGATACGCAAACTATCTGTCCACTATATATGACACAAGGAGCTGAGTAAGAAGGAAACCGCTTGTGCGATGAATTTTACTCTAAATTATATAGTCTGTGCTGCGATTCATGCCAGTCATCCTCTCCAGGTGCTGTACTATTTACACAGAAACCGGACAACCTGTTTGTGCAACAGGGATCTTTGGGTGGATAGGCACGGTTTGTGGCATAATGACGTTCTAGGTCCTTGCACACTATATGAGGAGATACCTTTCACTTGTTCTAAGAGTTTAATTTTCTCATGTTAAATTAGCTGCCCGACCATCATTGTTGGTCCTTTGGTTGGCTTCCCCCGCCCACTCAAACTGTCTTCTATCAAGAATATATGTTCTCTACCTCTAGTGATGGAGGTTCAGCTCGCACACTTTCGCTCCCTCACTTGCCTTAATCATATGTATTCATAACCTGCGGGGTGGGGAGTAGAAGTGCGCAGAGCTACAATCCTTTGTTCCTTAGATGTATGTTATGCTTCTTCGGTTTATCTATATGTTAGTAGTTACACCCGGCAATGTGCACACTCTGTAATGGTTGCAAATGTTCAGCCTTTCTTGCGAGATAAGATATATTTGATGAGGTTATGGATCCCTTGAAAGTAACATCACTTAATGTGAACGGCTTAAATGGGACACAAAAGAGAAGCAGAGTTTTTCAGATGATAAAAAAGGAGAAAGTAGATATCCTACTATTGCAGGAGACTCATTTCAGACATAATAGAGTGCCCCCACTTTTCACTAATATGTTCTCCACATGGACACATAACACTCATACATCAGCATCCAAGGGAGTCTCCATAGGGTTTAGAAAAGGTCTCCCATTTCAAATTCAGGCACAATCAGTTGATCCGGCAGGGCGTTTTGTGTTTGTAAAGGGGACACTCTTTGGTAGCAAGTTTACTGTTGCCAATGTGTACGTTCCCAATATGAATCAGGTGAAATGGCTAGTGGAGACTTTACAGAAACTGCATGTGTTTAGGGAGGGAGCTCTATTGCTGGGAGGTGATTTCAACATAGCTCTGGATAATCCTCTAGACTCTACCTCTCTTCTCGCAAGACACTCTGCTCCTCAAGTTAAAAAACTGAGAAGGGCCCACCAGATTTCAGATGTCTGGAAAGTGCTTCACCCTCAGGGAAAAGATTACACTTTTTACTCGGCAATGCATGGCACATATGGGAGGCTAGATTACATTTACCTTTCAAACTACCTTCTTGACAGAGTTGAGACAGCGAACATAGGACCAATCACTGTCACGGATCACGTGCCAGTCTCGTTGAGAATTCACTTCCTAGGTGCTCCTCCTAAATCCTGGACTTGGAGGCTCAACGAGACCCTTCTAGAAGATGTCAAGCACAGAACACAGATAGAGGAAAAACAAAACATGTTTTTTGAGATTAACAACGACCCACAGATAGCCGCACCCATTACCTGGGAGGCACACAAGGCTTTTGTTAGAGGGGAGTTAATTGCCTTAGGATCGTGGGCCCGTAAGAAAAGGACGAAGGAGGTAGATTCTGTGATTTCCCAAATATCTGTGCTTGAAAACTTTAACAAGAAAAAACCCTCTAAGGTGACTCATGGGGACATAATCAAATTGCGTATGCGACTTAAAGATCTCCTAAATATTAGGTCAGCAAAGATGCTTAAGATGTGAAAATTTCAGACTTATGTCCATGGCAATAGGGGTTCAAAATTGAAAAAACGCATATCGCAAGCATCCAAAACAGTAAAGGTGAATCCCTGACCTCAACTCCAGAAATAGCCAATGAATTCGCATCTTTTTACTCCTCTTTGTACAACTTACAAACAATTGACCCTGAGGATAAACAAAAGAAAACTACTGCTTTCATTAACTCGGTAGTGGTCCCCAAACTTAAAACTGAGGAGGTAGATAGCTTATTAACTCCCGTCACAGAGGAAGAGGTGAAGGAATGTCTCCTGAGTATTCCTACTGGTAAAAGCTCAGGGCCGGACGGTCTCCCAATACCGCATTATAAAAAACTCCAGAAGATATTAATTCCCCAACTCACTAAACTCTGTAATTCACTGTTAGGAGGAGCTCCCCTTCCCTCACAATCCCTGATGGCCCATATAGTAGTACTGCATAAAGAAGGGAAGGACCCAAGTAAATGTGACAGTTATAGGCCCATTTCTCTCTTGAATGCTGACGTGAAACTATGGGCTAAAATTCTCAGCAAAAGGATAGCCAAATTTCTCCCCCGTCTACTTGGGGAAGAACAGGTGGGATTCGTGGGGGGCAGAGAGGGTAGGCATAATGTAAGTAGGATTTTTCATGCCATCCATTATGCTAGAAAGGAAAAGACTCCTCTGATACTTGAAGGAACGGACGCGGAGAAAGCCTTTGACAGGGTAAGCTGGTCATTTATGAGAGATACTCTCCTGCATTTTGGCTTCCCCTCCGCGTTCGTTGCTGCGATTTTCACTCTTTATGGAAGTCCTTCAGCAAAAGTCTTTGCTAATGGATACCTCTCTGCTCCCTTCGGAATAAAAAATGGAACACGTCAAGGGTGCCCCCTGTCACCCACTCTCTTTGTGCTGGCTCTAGAGGTTTTCCTAAATAAAATAAGAGCGTCAGACAAAATTAAGGGTCTCCGAATAGGGCGCTGCATGCATTCAGTGGCAGCCTTTGCCGATGACCTTCTACTATTGGTCACCAACCCAGAAGAAGCTTTGCCGGAAATTATGGAATTACTTGAAGATTATGGAGAAATCTCCAATTTCAAAATTAATTATTAGAAATCAGAGATACTTAATGTCTCCGTAGAAAAGAAAAGAGCAGACGACCTAGTCTCACTCTCGCCTTTCCAATGGCCAGGACGAGCTATAAAATTTCCTGGGAATCCAAGTGCCATCCGATCCCTGGCAATTCTATAGTTTGAAATACCCTCCCTTATTTTCCAAGATCAAGGCCTATCTCAGCTCTATTAAAATCCCATTCCTGTCTTGGCTAGGTAGAAAAAACATACTGACTACATATGCTCTACCACAGATACTATATATATTGAGATGTCTACCCATAAAAATTCCTGACAAGCTTTTTGCAGATTTTAGGAGACTTTTTACTACAAACCAGATTCCAAAAAAGTTGGGACACTATACAAATCGTGAATAAAAAATTAATGCAATCATGTGGAGGTGCCAACTTCTAATATTTTATTCAGAATAGAACATAAATCACGGAACAAAAGTTTAAACTGAGAAAATGTACCATTTTAAAGGGAAAAATATGTTGAATCAGAATTTCATGGTGTCAACAAATCCCCAAAAAGTTGGGACAAGGCCATTTTCACCACTGTGTGGCATCTCCCCTTCTTCTTACAACACTCAACAGACGTCTGGGGACCGAGGAGAGCAGTTTCTCAAGTTTCGAAATAGGAATGCTCTCCCATTCTTGTCTAATACAGGCCTCTAACTGTTCAATCGTCTTGGGCCTTCTTTGTTGCACCTTCCTTTTTATGATGCGCCAAATGTTCTCTATAGGTGAAAGATCTAGACTGCAGACTGGCCATTTCAGTACCCGGATCCTTCTCCTACACAGCCATGATGTTGTGATTGATGCAGAATGTGGTCTGGCATTATCTTGTTGAAAAATGCAGGGTCTTACCTGAAAGAGATGACGTCTGGATGGGAGCATATGTTGTTCTAGAACCTAAATATATTTTTCTGCATTGATGGTGCCTTTCCAGACATGCAAGCTGCCCATGCAACACGCACTCATGCAACCCCATACCATCAGAGATGCAGGCTTCTGAACTGAGCGTTGATAACAACTTGGGTTGTCCTTGTCCTCTTTGGTCCGGATGACATGGCGTCCCAGATTTCCAAAAAGAACTTCGAATCGTGACTCGTCTGACCACAGAACAGTTTTCCATTTTGCCACACTCCATTTTAAATGATCCCTGGCCCAGTGAAAACGCCTGTGCTTGTGGATCTTGCTTAGAAATGGCTTCTTCTTTGCACTGTAGAGTTTCAACTGGCAACGGCGGATGGCACGGTGGATTGTGTTCACTGACAATGGTTTCTGGAAGTATTCCTGAGCCAATTCTGTGATTTCCTTTACAGTAGCATTCCTGTTTGTGGATCAGTGTCGTTTAAGGGCCCGGAGATCACGGGCATCCAGTATGGTTTTGTGGCCTTGACCCTTACGCACAGAGATTGTTCCAGATTCTCTGAATCTTCGGATGATGTTATGCACAGTTGATGATGATAGATGCAAAGTCTTTGCAATTTTTCGCTGGGTAACACCTTTCTGATATTGCTCCACTATCTTTCTGCGCAACATTGTGGGAATTGGTGATCCTCTACCCATCTTGGCTTCTGAGAGACACTGCCACTCTGAGAAGCTCTTTTTATACCCAATCATGTTGCCAATTGACCTAATTAGTGTTAATTGGTCTTCCAGCTCTTCGTTATGCTCAGATTTACTTTTTCCAGCCTCTTATTGCTACTTGTCCCAACTTTTTGGGGATTTGTTGACACCGTGAAAATTTGAATCAACGTATTTTTCCTTTAAAATCATACATTTACTCGGATTAAACGTTTGATCTGTCATCTACGTTCTATTACAAATAAAATATTGACATTTGCCATCTCCACATCATTGCATTCAGTTTTTATTCACAATTTGTTTAGTATCCCAACTTTTTTGGAATCCAGTTTGTAAGTTCTTGTGGGCTAGCGGAAGGCCACGTCTCTCCTATCTTCTTCTTATCAAGAAGAGGGCAGAGGGAGGTCTCTCTTTCCCTGACTTAAGAACCTACCATCATGCTATTCACCTAGAAAGATGGAACGAACTAGCAGACCTGTCAAATAACAAATTACACGTCGACATTGAACGTCATCTTATGGGTACTAATGCCACAAGGTACATGTGGGTTGCTAATAAAAATAGAAAGAAACCCTTGTTTATGTCTGAAATGTCTAACTCTATGCTTTCTTATTGTCAGAAAACAACAGGTCTCC
Organism: Bufo gargarizans; assembly: GCF_014858855.1. Taxonomy (NCBI): domain Eukaryota; kingdom Metazoa; phylum Chordata; class Amphibia; order Anura; family Bufonidae; genus Bufo; species Bufo gargarizans. Next base: position 448,937,376 of record NC_058083.1, read on the forward strand.
TGATGCATCAAAATAAACTTTCCCCACTAGCCCCACTTTCTGTCCTACCTTACTTTATGAGAGGTAAAAGGAGTGTGAACCAACAGTGTTGGTACAATCTTACAGAGATGAGGATCTCAAACTTGCGCAAATCTACTGAATCAGATTCCTTCATGCAGGACATGATGGAAAAAATTCCGAGACCCTTTCGAAATTCACTAGCTATAAGAGATTTGACCATCACTTGTAGAGACTATAAGAAAAACTACGCTGGGGAAGCTTTAGACCCAACGTGGTTAGAAAACCTTTCTTTATCCTCCACTAGGCCTCCACCGAAAATGCTGTCCTACTTATATTCCCAGCTACTCCTCACCCCACCTCCTGAGAAACTCCTGTATTTAAAGGCGTGGGAACAAGAGCTTCAGATAAGCATTTCAGACGCAGACGTCAAATTTATCTTAGCTCATTCGCATGGCTTCTCCAGAAGCATTCGCTTACAGGAGAATTCTTTCAAGATTCTCACGAGGTGGTACAGGACGCCGGACTTCTTACACAAAATTAACCTGATCTCTGATGATAGGTGTTTGAGATGCCTCGTAGGAAAGGGAACAATCTCACACATATGGTGGTCTTGCCCCTCCCTGAGTCTTTTTTGGGAGGAAATGGAGAGGAAGATCAATACTATATGCAACACGCGCATATCATTATCACCGGATTTAGTATTATTGTGGAAACCCCAAATAGATTTAACACCCTCAGCTGACAACCTCCCCACTTACTTGATAGCCGCTGCGAAAATCCTTATACCAAGGAGGTGGAAAGAAAGGGAGCCTCCGAGGGTAGAAGAATGGTTGGAGGAAGTTCACCATATCTGCCTCATGGAGGAACTAGTGGGATGGAATTTAGGAAAAAGGGAAAAGTTCCTTAAGGTCTGGAAACCCTGGCTGAATTTCCACGCAAAGAGGGTACAGATCAATAACGTCTTATAAGGCATACTTATTAAGTATCCATTGAAAGCAACATTCACAGGCCCAACCCGAATTGAGAGGGATTATTAGCTTTCAGAGAAATATAGCACTGATCACATAGCCCATAAGTCATGGGTATCTAACTCACACAAAGTAGATAGTTTGTCTTTAGCTGAACTTGCAAAGCCCCTTGCCGGGGATGGTTATTTGGTTTTGAGTTTAATATAAGTATGTAATACTTCATTAATATTCCGCCTCACTGTTTTGTATCCCTGTTCATTAATCAGTGATAATTTTTTATGCTGTTGATAGGATTGCATTTGCACTGGAATAAGTATACATTTGTCACCTTTTGTATTTACATGAGATGCTATTTGGATCAATGTTAATGTCACATCTATAAGTATGTTTCCATATCTATGCTCTCTTGCATAAAGCAAGGGGTACTGTTATTATACTGCTCATCATAAATAAAGAATTGTTTAAAAAAAAAAAAAAGGCTTTACAAGAAATAACTACACCGCTGAGCAGCAAACATATTTTTTTCTTTTTGTGCTAATACACTTCACAAAAGGCTAAACAAGAAATAACTGCAACGCAGAGCAGGAAAAGGTATTTTTTCTTTTTGTGCTAATACACATCACAAAAGGCTTAACAAAAAAAAAACACAGCAGAACGGCAAATGTATTTTTTATTTTTGTGCTAATACACGTCACAATAGGCTTAACAAGAAATAATTACACCGCTGAGCGGCAAATATATTATTTCTTTTTGTGCTAATACACGTCACAATAGGCTTAACAAGAAATAATTACACCGCTGAGCGGCAAATATATTTTTTCTTTTTGTGCTAATACACGTCACAAAAGGCTTAACAAGAAATAAATGCACCGCAAAGCAGGAAAAGGTATTTTTTCTTTATGTGCTAATAAACATCTCAAAAGACTTAACAAGAAATAACTGCACCACAGAGCAGGAAAAAGCTTTTTTTCTTTTTGTGCTAATACACGTCACAATAGGCTTAACAAGAAATAATTACACCGCTGAGCGGTAAATTTCTTTTTTCTTTTTGTGCTAATACATGTCACAAAAGGCTTAACTAGAAATAACTGCACCGCAAAGCAGGAAAAGGTATTTTTTCCTTATGTGCTAATAAACATCACAAAAGGATTAACAAGAAATAACTACACCGCTGAGGCAAATTTATTTATTATTTTTGCGCTAATACACGTCACAAAAGGCTTAACAAAAAATAACAAAAATTTTCTTTTTGTGCTAATACACGTCACAAAAGGCTTAACTAGAAATAACTGCACCGCAAAGCAGGAAAAGGTATTTTTTCTTTATGTGCCAATAAACATCACAAAAGGATTAACAAGAAATAACTACACCGCTGAGGCAAATTTATTTATTATTTTTGCGCTAATACACGTCACAAAAGGTTTAACAAAAAATAACTGCACCGCAGAGCGGCAAATGTATTTTTTATTTTTGCGCAAATACACATCACAAAAGGCTTAACAAGAAATAACTACACTGCTAAGTGGAAAATAGATTTTTTTCTTTTTGCGCTAATACACGCCACAAAAGGCTTAACAAGAAATTACTACATCACTGAGCAGCAAATATATTATTTCTTTTTGTGCTAATAAATGTCACAAAAGGCTTAACAAGAAATAACTGCACCGCAGAGCAGGAAAAGGTATTTATTTTTTTTTGTGCTAAAACACGTCACAAAAGGGCTTAATAAGAAATAACTATACCGCTGAGCGGCAAATTTATTATTTTTTTCCGCTAAAACACCCCACCAAAGCCTTTACTACAGATAAGTGCACCGCAGAGCGGTATATGTATTTTTTCTTTTTGCTCTAATAAACATCACAAAAGGCTTTGCAAAAAATAACTACACCACTGAGTAGCAAATATTTTTTACTTTTTCCGCTAAAACACCCCACCAAAGCCTTTACTACAGATAAATGCACCGCAGAGCGGTATATGTATTTTCCTTTTACGCTAATACACGTCACAAAAGACTTTACAAGAAATAACTACACCACTGTGCGGCGAATATATATTTTTTCTTTATCCGCTAAAACACCCCACAAAAGCCTTTACTACAGATTACTGCACCGCAAAGCAGCAAATATATTTTTTCTTTTTCTGTTAAAACACCCCACAACAGCCTTTATAACAGATAAGTGCATCGCAAGGAATGCTCCTATTACCCAGGCTGTCATCTCCCCAAATGAACCCTGTTCAACAGAAATGCAGTGGATCTATTCCTCCCTTTCCTTCCCCTACACCTTAAATAATCTTTCCCTTCACTTGTAAATCTTTTTTTGTAGAATGACGATTTTTCTATCACTGTCCCTAACGCCTGCAGACACTTCTCTCCCTGCACTGAGTACGCTGGTGAATGGCAGAATCTAAGATGGCTACCGTATTTATAGGGCTGTGACATCACAGAGCTGGCTGCTGATTGGCTGTATGCATGTCAGTTTGGGTGATCCCGCCTTCCCAGACTTCCTTTCTCCATGTTCTCACACGTGCAGCAGCCATTTTAGGAAAAATCTATTCATTACTACGAAGCGCAAGGAAAGTCGCATTCGGTGCGAAACGAATATTTCCTGAAATTCCACTTCATCAGCTTCGATTCGCTCATCTCTAATTATCATCATCAAAATTCTTTAAAAATGTTAACCTTAAAATGACACATTGGCTTTAAAGCATTTATTAAAACTAAGCCTATGTTTTAAAAAATAAAAAAATAAATTACTCGTACCCACATAAGACTGAGGAAGCCAATCACTGTATACACCAGTGATATGATAAGTTGGACTGAGGTTCCTTGAGCCAAAAAGAAGTCCCAATCTCTTACAATTGCACATCAACCTTTAAATGCATGGTTATCCCTTCACATTCATAAGGTCTAATACATAATTTGTGAATTACACCGTAAAAAATAACAAATGATTGTCTTCATTATGCTGTATGCACCAATCAATTATAAGATTAGAATCACTAAAAAAGCCTAAGAGAGGCACAGTACCTTGACAAAAGATGGTATCAAGAAGTTAGAAGGGCAAGTTAAGAACCTAATCTCTTTGTCCTGTTCTTCAGAGCATTCCTGGATATTTTTTGTAGTATAGCATGGAACAATATCCAGCTGGTAACCGTTGCTGTGAGGGTTGTACTTGACCTGCAACAATGTTTAGGTACATGGCACATGTCAAAGTAACATTCACGTGATTGCCAATACTGCAGGTTTCCTGGCAGAGCCTAGCACGCACACATTACTAGTGATGAGCGAGCATGCTCGGCCGAGTACTGGTTCGGCTCGAGCATCGCTATACTCTGTACTCGGCTGAATACTACTTGTGCTGGTCGCATTGCTTGAGTCTCCACCCCGCACTTTCGGAGCCTCCTGAAGAATCAAATCAGCGTTAAGGTAAGTAATTCCCTCCAGTGTAATGCCATAGCCATGTTAGCTATAAGCCTTACACTGGTTGGGTGGCCGGAACACGTGGTACTAGTTTATATAGGAGCCGACGTCCAGCGCTAGGATAATTCAGCGTCAGGGAGAGCCGACTAGGCAGGGACATATAGCGGTTTGCTGAAATTATTATTGAACTCCCAAAAAGCTCTTGAAAGAGAAAACAGTCCTCTTCAGGACTCAAGTGTGTGTTTGACAGCAGTGCAGCAATTCTTTTTTTTTAACAAGAGTTAAAGTCAGCAATATTCGGGACTGGCGTCTGCAGCATGGGACAGATAGTGCAATCGCTGTGTTCAGTACCAAAAATCTTTCAAAAGAAAGAAATATTACATATCAGTGAGATCTACAGTACACCATCAGAAAGCAGTGTGTTTAGCAGAAATTCTAAAAAAGGGCTTATTTACTAGAGTTGCCTGCTGTGAGATATACACCACTCCATCATAGAATTTCTTTTTTCTGGTGAAATGAACCTAATTTGTGCCACTTCTGTATGCACGCTCAATCCACAAACTTTATATAAGGTATTCCAGCCTAGAATCATTTCTATTTGGGACAAATTTCACTAGTTTGGGTGACTTATGTGCATGAATTTAGACTGTAACCATATATAAAGTAATTCAACAGAGAATTCTTTCTAGTTGGGACAAAAATCCCTAGTTTGGGTTTCATCTGTGCATGAATTTAGTAATTCATGCACAGTAATTCAGCATAGATTTATTTCTATTTGTGACAAGTTTCACTACTTTTGGTCACATCTGGGTGTGAATTTAGGCCATAGCCATATATACAGTCACCAGAGAATTCTTTCTATTTGCAACAAATTTCACTAGTTTTGGTCACATCTATGCGTGAATTTAGGCCACAACCATATATACAGTTAGTCACCAGAGAATTATTTCTATTTTGACAAGTTTCACTGGTTTTGGTCACATCTGTTAGTGAATTTAGGCCGCAACCGTTATATACAGTAATTCATCAGAGAATTATTTATATTTGTGACAAATTTCACTGGTTCAGGTCACATCTGTGTCTGCATTTAGGCTGCAACCATATATACAGTTATCCAGCAGAGAAGAAATTTTACTAGTGGAAAATTTAACAAAGTTGTCCAACAGCTATACAATAAAACTTTTAATATGAAGAAGACGAGCACTAAGGGACGGGGAAGTGGGATTATTGCTGACGGTTCAGGCAGAGGCCGTGGCCCTGGGCGCAATAAAACTGTGCCAGCTGCCGGTGAAACTGGAAAAAAGAAAAAAAAAAACACTGTACCCAGTTTCATTTCACAGTTAACTTGGCGTTGCAGGACAACACTGTCCAAGTCAGACCAGTGCGACCAGTTGGTCGGTTAGATGACAGAAGATTATTCTTCCACCCCATCTTCCACAAAGACCAGTCTCATTAGCAAAGAGTCTGGTCCACAGAATCCTCATCCTCCTTTCTCCCACAATGTAGAGTCAGGATTCGGACAAACCGTTGATAACACACTCAGAGATTCCCAGGACCTATTTTCAATCGCCTTCACTAGATTTGGCCTCTCCCCAAGCACGCTTGAAGAGGCACAGATCTTGTACCCTGATTCACATCCTCTTGACCTATCACAGGGTCAAGAAGATGAGGGTGGTGAACGTCAATTATTTGTTCACGAGGTGGATGAGGATGAGACACAGTTGTCAATCACTGAGGTTGTGCTTAGGTCAAGTCAGGAGGATGGGAATGAGGTAGTGGAAGAGGAGGCGCAATTCCGGATGCCCCTTGCCCTGCACCTGGGCCTTCGCATGCACCATCAGCAAATACATCCACTTCCCTGTCCCAGCACAGCATCCAATTGTCCTTACCCTAGGCATTTGAACACAAGTGGAAATACTCAGTCACCCACCCTCAGTCCATAGCTCTAAATGGCAAAATTTCTAAATTACTGGCCCTTGAAAGGTTGCCATATAGGCTTGTGGAGACTGAGGCCTTCTGCAGCCTGATGTCGGCGGCCGTCCCTCAGTACGCGGTCCCCAGCCGCCACTATTTTTCACAGTGTGCCGTGACCACCTTGCACCAACATGTGTCCAAGAACATCACCCGTGCCCTGACCAATGCAGTTACTGGGAAGGTCTAATTCACCATGGACACATGGACAAATTCTGGTGGCCAGGGACACTACATTTCCCCTACTGCACACTGGGTGAATGTTGTGGAGGCCAGGAGTAAATCGTACCCTGGGATGGCACACAAGCTACCCACGCCCAGGATTGCAAGCCCAGCAGCAGCTATGTTACTGGCTCCAACCCCCACTTCTCCTCCTCCTCCGCTGCTACCTCCACCACTTCTACCTCCAGCAGTCAGCCATCAGTTGGTAGCTGAAGCTGATCTGCCTAGGAGACAAACAGCACACCGCTGCAGAGCTATGGCAGGGTATAAGGGACCAGACTGAGCTGTGGCTGTCGCGATTCAACCTACAACCAGGCATGGTTGTGTCGGACAATGGCCATAACTTGGTGGCGGCTTTGGAGCTCGGCAACCTGATGCACGTGCCATGCCTAGCGCATGTATTAAACTTAGTGGTTCAGCGCTTTATTAAAACATACTCAAATTTGACAGAGCTACTAGTAAAGGCGCGCAGTGTGGGTGCCCATTTCTGCAAGTTGTCCACAGCTTCAGCCGCTCTGCCAACGCTGCAGCAGCGCTTGGGGCTTCCAGCTTACCAACTGTTGTGCGACGTGAGCAAGCGCTGGAACTCTACGTTATACATGTTGTCACTGCTTTGTGAGCAGCAGAGCACAGTTGTGGAATACCAGCTGCAACATGGTCGTCGCCTTTCAAGTCAACTTTCACTATTTTTAAGTGAGGAGTGGGCATTGATGGCAGACCTCTGTGAGGTGTTAAGAAACTTTGAGGAATCCACACAGTCGGTTAGTGGCGATAATGCTATAATCAGCATAAGCATCCCACTTCTGTGTCTACTCAAACGATCGCTGCTCACAATGTCTGAATGTGGCAGACGTGGAAATGGGGGAAGACTTTAGTGTGGTTGATAGCCAGACCACCCACATTTCGTCTTCTCAGCGCAAATTAGACTATGAGAAGGAGGAGGAGGAGCTGGAGAATGTTGCCTCTGCTACAGATGGTACTACCGACGTAACTTTAAATCCACTGGTTCGACGTAGATAGGCACAAGGGGATGAGGATGAGGAGATGGAGAGTCATGCTGACGTCGACATAGACGTCTTGCCTGTTGATACTCTGGCACACATGGCTGACCTAATGTTAGGCTGCCTTTCCCGCGACCTTCGCATTATACGTATTTTAGACAACACGGATTACTGGGTGTTCACCCTTCTCGACCCCCACTACAAAGAGAACTTCTCATCTCTCATTCCTGATGTGGAGAGGGCAAGTAAAATGGTGCAATACCAGAAGGTCCTTGTTGAGAAATTGCTCCAAACATTTACATTTGACAAAGCTGGTGTCAGAGTCCGTACTTCCTTTGGCAACCGAGGAAGGGAGACAAGGGGAACACACACCAGTTCCAACAAATGCAGGGCAACACTGTCCAAGGCATGGGACACTTTTATGACACCCCGCCAGCAACCTCACCCTGAAGTGCGGCCTAGTGGCTCACGAAGGGACAAGTTTTGGAAAATGGTGAAAGAATACATAGCAGACCGTGTCAGCGTCCTGAATGATCCCTCGGTGCCTTACAACTACTGGATGTCCAAGCTGGACACGTGGACCGAACTTGCGCTCTATGCCTTAGAGGTGCTGACCTGCCCTGCCGCCAGCATATTGTCTGGGCATGTATTTAGTGCTGCTGGTGGCATTATAACAGATAAGCGTATCCACTTGTCCACTGGCAATGCTGACAGGTTGACTCAGATAAAAATGAACAATGCCTGGATTGCCCCTGACTTCTCCACTCCACCAGAGGAATGTTGAGCTAATGAGGAACAAACATGCAATTTAAATGTATGCTTTACAATGTACTCAATCCACAAGATTCAGATGCACCCTTTTCACCTCCAAAAAAGGGTATATATTTGAATCTTGTTTTCTCCTCCTCCTCCTCCTGTTCCATACAGTATATATTCCCTCAATACAATGTTTTATGGGGTTTGCTCACCTTCAGGCCCTCACCTCCAATGTTTCATACGGTCTGCTCACCTGTAGGCCCTCAGTACAATGTTTTATGGGGTTCGCCCACCTTCAGGCCCTCACCTCCAATGTTTCATACGATCTGCTCACCTGTAGACCCTCAGTACAATGTTTTATGGTGTTCTCTCACCTTCAGGCCCTCACCTCCAATGTTTCATATGGTTTGCTCATCTGTAGGCCCTCACTACAATGTTTTATGGTGTTGGTTCACCTTTAGGCCCTCACCTCCTAAACTGCAATAATTTGTAGACAAGACTCTGAGCTTGTCATTTCTTAACCTATGTGCTACTGGCATCTTCTGGCATTGTTCCAGGGGGTAGTCGGACTGCTGGAGTATCACTCTTTTTCCCCCCTTTCCTAGTTTACATTCTCCTTAGCAAATACTTTGAACTGTTCACTGAGGACATTCGTTCCCTTGAGAGAAAGATGCAAACCATCTTTCTTGTACAGTTCTTTTCCATTCCAACGAGAGCTAACATGAGACACAAAGCCAAACCCTTGGTTCAGTCACCATTCACCAAGCCATACATTGAATTCCTTAATGTGCATCTTCCTGTCATGCTGAAGGTTGTGCACAAACAAAACTGCAGAGAATGAAACAGTTGATGCAACCTCTCGTATATAATTTCCAAGTGTGTGAAAAGCTTCCTTCACCTTTGAAACCTCATTGCAAGCCAGATCATTTGTCCCAAGATGGACAATGAAATCCACCTCCCTTTCCTGCTTTGCTTGCCTAACAATGTTAAGGATCCGTCATCTATCCCTGCTAGCGATAGCACCAGGGAAAATCATTTTTAACATAAACACTTGATTTAAAGAGGTCTGGTCACCACAAAATGCAATGCAATCTAAAAACAGCATGTTATAGAGCAGGAGAAGCTAAGCAGGTAGATATATTTTTGTGGGAAAATATTCAGTAAAACCTTTCATTTATATCTTTGCTTTTTTTGTAACAGCTATCATACAAAAGGGAGGTATTATCAATAGTGATAAGCGGCAGGGGCAACATTCATTTTCACAATATTTTGCAAATATATGGGTGAATATTCAACATATATTCGTGAATTTGTGAATTCGCTATCTTCGTTCACTTTATTTTTTTAATTTTGAAAATTAAAATGTAAAATTTAGCTTAATGCGCATGCGTAAAAAGGGGCATGGCCTAGCAACGGTTTTCAAACTACCCGAAGTTTGAGGCGATTGGAAAAGATGGTCGGAAGCAATTTTGAAGACAAGTGAGGAAGAACTTCTGATCACTGTAAGTAATTTCACATTACACCAGTGTATTTGATTACATTTCAGACAAATTGCTTTATATGTAGATAGAGTGTTTTAAAATATTCGCGATTTCAAGTGAACAGAGCTTAGCCCCGCCCACGCTAGTTGATACTAATCGTGATGTCATTGGGCCAGCGGTAAACAGCAAGAAGGCCACGGCGCTGCTGAAGCGCCGCTGCCTTCTCAAACAGCTGATCGGCAGGGGTGTCGGACCCCCGCCGATCAGATGCAGATGATCTATCCAGAGGATAACAAGTGCTCGGCGGCACCAAATCAGAAACAATATGTCCTACCACAATCCGGGGGGTTCCAGTGCACATCCATGAATCCCGAAGGGAAAGAAAAAAACATCTATCCTTGGGATAGATGATGATGTGATATTGAAGGACAGGATGGGCAAAGAACTGTCCCTGATATTGCCCTACAGGGGGTGCTATTCTGACCCTGATAGCCTAACCACAGACCACCCCCCCTGATAAGAGCGACCCCGTTTGGAACCTTACCCTATTTAAAAATGGCACTAGTAAGCCCCTAGCCCCTAGGCCCCTGACTTCCAGGTGATCACTATATAGATCTATGTGTTTTTGACTCATTATAAAAGTATAACTATATCGCACCTCTCTGTGTATCACACATATAGATCCTTAAATGACTAGTCCTTAAAATAACTTCTGTGGCCCTATTAGTTAGCGTTTGGTGTCCCTAACAGCCTGTCCCTGCTCCACACAGCAACCTCTCCCTATACTGGCAAAACACTGAATGTAAAATGTCAGCCAGATCAGGTTTATTCATAAGGTAGGGGGCATGTCCATGTGCTGAAATGTCTCAATTGGCTGTCCTGTACCACCTGATAGATGTGTCATGGGTCAAAGTTTTACATAATGTAAAAGAATATGGCGGGCGTGAATCTCTCAATATGTTTGCATGTTTGGCGAATCTAGAACACGCAAAGTTTGCCGCAAAACAACCGCCGGGTGAACCGCAAGGCCATCTCTACTTTTTACCATTTATATAATTGAAGAACATTTTAGGGTTAGTTTTGCTCTCTTTGGGAATGAAGCTCTCGGTCTCTAGTATGGCTGCTTTTATTTGTTTTTTACATATTCAATTTTTTTCCTTATAGTTTTTCAGTGCTTTCTCGCCACCCTCCTGTTTTAGATATTTAAATGCTTTATTTTTGTCATTTATTGCCTTCTTTACAGTTCTATTTATCTACATTGGTTTCTTCTTGTTCCTTAACCTTTTATTCCCGCAAGGTATGTACCTCTCACAATTAGATTTTAGGATGATTAAAAAAAAATATCCCATTTTGTTATGGTATTTTATTTTTAAGGACTTTGTCCCAGTTAGTTATGCCTATGGCTTCTCTTAGTTGGCTAAATTTAACTTTTTCCCAGGTGTCCCCCAACTTGTACATCTGTTGTTCTGTCAGGTCTATTGGTTAATACTAAGTCCAGTATGGCCGTCCCTATGTTCGGGTTCTGAACCAGTTAGGAAAGGTAATTGTCTTTGTTTATTGCCAAGAACCTGTTTCCTTTATGAGATGTACAGCTTTAAGTTTCCCAGTCTATATCTGAGTAGTTGAAGTTCCCCATAATAACCATCTCATTATGATTTGCCGCATGTTGCCTTCAAAACAGACTACAAACTCTGCTCTGCTGGATGACAGTGTAGGTGCTCCCCTGTGCCTGTCAGCCCCTTCCTGGTGAAGTCTGCCCCGGGCTGTATGACACTACCGCTTGCGTGTAGCCAAGCCTTGCAGCTAAAGGTTTATTCTGCAGCAAGACCTGCGATCGATAATCCGGGCTGCGCACTGGAAGCAGCCTCTGAAGACCCCGCCAGCACCCGGGGACCGTGACTGAGTCATCACCAAGGGGAGGGGAACTGATTCCGGCGACAGAGGAAAGCTGATTTCTCAGTGGCTTTTGTGCTCTGACAGGCAGAGGATGGCAAGGTGCTGCAGATGGGTGGAGCACGACTTGTGTGTGGTGCTGATAATGAATGGGTTGCGTGAGCGTCGGTAACCATGACTCTTCACACACAAAAGGAGAATGAGAGAGTAGCTGCTAAATCCCACCAGTCTTGCTGCCCTCTGGCTTGGAGGAATCAGCACAAGGCACGGTATGCTGCATTACCGTAGTGTTCTTCTCCAGACTCGATGTGCCCGATATGGAAACTGAGGGCAGACCAGTGTGGGCAGCGTGTGGCGTGCTGTGTGCCAATTGGTATCTGAGAGGTCTATTTACCAGTATGGTTTATGTATGGAGGGCATTGTCCAGAGATCACACAGAGGACTAAGGGTTACACTATACTAGGGCTAAAGCGATTAATCAATTTAATCGAGTTATTCGACACAAAAAGCCAATGTGTTCAAGTTCTCTTTAAATTTAAGATCTACTGTTCCTATGTTTATGCACTACTTTTCTAGTGCCCGTTATCATAACGGGCTTAATTTGTAATATATATATATATATATATATATATATATATATATATATATATATATATTTCAACAATTAGTTAAATGAATGAATAAATCAATAAGAGATTTAATAAATTAATGAAAAATATACAGTACAGACCAAAAGTTTGGACACACCTTCTCATTCAAAGAGTTTTCTTTATTTTCATGACTATGAAAATTGTAGATTCACACTGAAGGCATCAAAACTATGAATTAACACATGTGGAATTATATACATAACAAAAAGTGTGAAACAACTGAAAATATGTCATATTCTAGGTTCTTCAAAGTAGCCACCTTTTGCTTTGATTACTGCTTTGCACACTCTTGGCATTTTCTTGATGAGCTCCAAGAGGTAGTCACCTGAAATGGTCTTCCAACAGTCTTGAAGGAGTTCCCAGAGATGCTTAGCACTTGTTGGCCATTTTGCCTTCACTCTGCGGTCCAGCTCAACCCAAACCATCTCTTCAGGTCCGGTGACTGTGGAGGCCAGGTCAAACGCAAACCGGATGGAATAGCAAGACGACATGCAGCAATAGCACAAAGACACGGTGGTTGGAACCAAAGATCTCAAATTTGGACTCATCAGACCAAAGCACAGATTTCCACTGGTCTAATGTCCATTTCTTGTGTTCTTTAGCCCAAAAAAGTCTCTTCTGCTTGTTGCCTGTCCTTAGCAGTGGTTTCCTAGCAGATATTCTACCATGAAGGCCTGATTCACACAGTCTCCTCTCAACAGTTGTTCTAGAGATGTGTCTGCTGCTAGAACTCTGTGTGGCATTGACCTGGTCTCTAATCTGAGCTGCTGTTAACCTGCGATTTCTGAGGCTGGTGACTCAGATGAACTTATCCTCTGCAGCAGAGGTGACTCCTGGTTGTCCTTTCCTGGGGCGGTCCGCATGTGTGCCAGTTTCTTTGTAGCGCTTGATGGTTTTTGTGACTGCACTTGGGGACACTTTCAAAGTTTGTCCAATTTTTCAGACTGACTGACCTTTATTTCTTAAAGTAATGATGGCCACTCGTTTTTCTTTACTTAGCTGCTTTTTTCTTGCCATAATACAAATTCTAACAGTCTATTCAGTAGGACTATCAGCTGTGTATCCACCTGACTTCTCCACAATGCAACTGATGGTCCCAACCCCATTTATAAGGCAAGAAATCCCACTTATTAAACCTGACAGGGCACACCTGTGAAGTGAAAACCATTTCAGGTGACTACCTATTGAAGCTCATCAAGAGAATGCCAAGAGTGTGCAAAGCAGTAATCAAAGCAAAAGGTGGCTACTTTGAAGAACCTAGAATATGACATATTTTCAGTTGTTTCACACTTTTTTGCTATGTATATAATTCCACAAGTGTTAATTCATAGTTTTGATGCCTTCAGTGTGAATCTACAATTTTCATAGTCATGAAAATAAAGAAAACTCTTTGAATGAGAAGGTGTGTCCAAACTTTTGGTCTGTACTGTATATTTTTCATTAATTTATTAAATCTCTTATTGATTTATTCATTCATTTAACTAATTGTTGAAATATATATATTTCAACAATTAGTTAAATGAATGAATAAATCAATAAGAGATTTAATAAATTAATGAAAAATATACAGTACAGACCAAAAGTTTGGACACACCTTCTCATTCAAAGAGTTTTCTTTATTTTCATGACTATGAAAATTGTAGATTCACACTGAAGGCATCAAAACTATGAATTAACACATGTGGAATTATATACATAACAAAAAGTGTGAAACAACTGAAAATATGTCATATTCTAGGTTCTTCAAAGTAGCCACCTTTTGCTTTGATTACTGCTTTGCACACTCTTGGCATTTTCTTGATGAGCTCCAAGAGGTAGTCACCTGAAATGGTCTTCCAACAGTCTTGAAGGAGTTCCCAGAGATGCTTAGCACTTGTTGGCCATTTTGCCTTCACTCTGCGGTCCAGCTCAACCCAAACCATCTCTTCAGGTCCGGTGACTGTGGAGGCCAGGTCAAACGCAAACCGGATGGAATAGCAAGACGACATGCAGCAATAGCACAAAGACACGGTGGTTGGAACCAAAGATCTCAAATTTGGACTCATCAGACCAAAGCACAGATTTCCACTGGTCTAATGTCCATTTCTTGTGTTCTTTAGCCCAAAAAAGTCTCTTCTGCTTGTTGCCTGTCCTTAGCAGTGGTTTCCTAGCAGATATTCTACCATGAAGGCCTGATTCACACAGTCTCCTCTCAACAGTTGTTCTAGAGATGTGTCTGCTGCTAGAACTCTGTGTGGCATTGACCTGGTCTCTAATCTGAGCTGCTGTTAACCTGCGATTTCTGAGGCTGGTGACTCAGATGAACTTATCCTCTGCAGCAGAGGTGACTCCTGGTTGTCCTTTCCTGGGGCGGTCCGCATGTGTGCCAGTTTCTTTGTAGCGCTTGATGGTTTTTGTGACTGCACTTGGGGACACTTTCAAAGTTTGTCCAATTTTTCAGACTGACTGACCTTTATTTCTTAAAGTAATGATGGCCACTCGTTTTTCTTTACTTAGCTGCTTTTTTCTTGCCATAATACAAATTCTAACAGTCTATTCAGTAGGACTATCAGCTGTGTATCCACCTGACTTCTCCACAATGCAACTGATGGTCCCAACCCCATTTATAAGGCAAGAAATCCCACTTATTAAACCTGACAGGGCACACCTGTGAAGTGAAAACCATTTCAGGTGACTACCTATTGAAGCTCATCAAGAGAATGCCAAGAGTGTGCAAAGCAGTAATCAAAGCAAAAGGTGGCTACTTTGAAGAACCTAGAATATGACATATTTTCAGTTGTTTCACACTTTTTTGCTATGTATATAATTCCACAAGTGTTAATTCATAGTTTTGATGCCTTCAGTGTGAATCTACAATTTTCATAGCCATGAAAATAAAGAAAACTCTTTGAATGAGAAGGTGTGTCCAAACTTTTGGTCTGTACTGTATATAAACTCATTGATTGAAAAAAAAAAAAGATTGTTTGCCCTGAAAAAAAGTGGGAAAAAAATCAACAATAGAGAAAGATATAAATAAAGTCATCAATAAATAAATAAATATATTAATAAATGCATCCATAAATAAATACATCAATAAATTCATCAAAAAATACATAAATAAATTCATCAATACAGAAATATATAAATAAAGTTATAAATAAATAAATATATAAAAAATATCCATAAATAAATATATAAATAAATAAATTCATCAAGAAGTATATATATAGAAGTTAAAAAACAATGAAGTTTGGGAGGTAGAGCCAAGGAGAGGGATTGACAAGGGTCCCTTCAGCACCCGGAACTGATGGCGGGGGGGAAGAAGTCACTGCCAATCTAGGACTCGTTTATTTTGATAAATGTTAGTCTGTCCAGATAGTCAGTGGACAGACAGGTCCGCTTGTCAGGAACCACTCCACCTGCCATGCTGAACGTCCACTCAGACAGTACTACCAGCCCATACTGACGAGGTCATGACAGGTGTCCAGCCTGGCAACCCAGTACTCCATGGGGCCCTCGGTGCTCATGCTGTCGGAAGCAGCGACAGAACCTATGTAGTCTGCCACCATGAGGGCCAGCCGCTGGTGGTGACTGCTGCTCCTGCTGCTACTGGATCGTGCAGACTGGTAGAACAACCTCATCACATCCATAAGATCACCTACTCATCTGGAGCTGCTTGGGCCAGCCACCTGCTGGGTGAGATGGGCGGGGAGAACTGGAGCGTGAGGCTGAGGGTTTGCCTGCTCCAGCCGGAGGATCAGACAGGACCGCAGGTTATTCATACGGGCATCTCTTCGGCTGGGATGAACTGCTCCAGTTTCACCTTGCAGCGAGGGTCTAAATGGGTGTCCAACAAAAATCATTCCTCTCCTTAATTTTCTTGATACGGGGGTCCCTCCTGAGGCATCACAGCATGTGGGAAGCCATGGGGAAAAGGACAGCCCTCTGTGACTCTGCCCGGGACTATGACAACATGGTCCTGCTGCTGCTACTCCCTGTGGGAGGTGCCCCACCCCCAGACTAATGGTGCCTCCAGACCGTCTCTCCCTCCTGACCAGCCCCAGACTCCTGTACATCGGCAAACTCCTCGACAATTTCTTCCTCCTCCTCCTCGTCCTGGGCCTGGTCTTGGTGGAGCATTGTTGCCCCTTCTTGCTCCATAAAGGCACTCTCCTTAGCATCGAGCAGGCGATCTAGTGTCCTGTCCAGCAGGAACACTATGGGGTGCATGTCATTGAGGCCGACATGCTCCCCTCTGACCATCTTGGTTGCCTGCTCTAATGTGGCCAAAACTTGGCATACCTGGTGTATCTGCCCCAACTCCGCTTTGGTGATGTAGGGGAGTGGGTGTGATAGACCCGGAAGTGCCTTGGTCCAGCAGGTATTATTTCACCGCCCATCGCTGCTACCACAACCTCTCCAGCATGTGGAGGGTGGAGTTCCACCGTGTCACACGGTCCACAATCAGCCTGTGAGGTGGCATGCTGTTGTCCGGCTGCAGTTTGGACAGTGACGCTGTGGCGGTTGGGGAGTGTTGGAAGTTGCTGGCAATCCTTTGTACATGTTGAACGATGCCGCTCAACCTTGGGTATGTGCGTAGGAACTTCTGTAACACAAGGTTGAGGACATGTGCCATGCAGGCACTGCCAGCATTGAGGGCTATGAGGAGGTTGCTGCCATTGTCACAGACAACCATACCTACCTGGAGCCTTCGGGGTGTCAGCCACTTGTGGACCTGAACCTAAAGGGTGGCCAGAACATCAGGTCCACAAGCTGGAGAACGGCCTGACAACGGACGTGCCCCACACTTGCATAGCTACGGGGTCGCTTGCTGAGGGGCTCAGCAGTGGTGAAGACAGTGCCTTGAGGGAGAGCAGCAGTTCTCCCCCGGACACCCTGGGGAGGCACCACAAACTGAGATGCCGCCACATCTGATAATCCCTCCCCGACACCTCTGAGGGACACTCAATGGGCTTTAAAACTGATGTATCATCCCTGCCCATATCTTTTGGTCCAGTCATCCATTGTCAGGTGCACCCTGTCGCTGACAGCGTGATCCAGCTACAGGGATAAATTCTGCACAATGTGCTGGTGTAGGGCAGGGACGCCGGTCCTGGCAAAGAAATGGCGGCTGGGGACATGCCATCTGGGTTGGGCCTGCTCCAACATCTGCCAGAATGGATTGCAGTCCACAATATTGAAGGACAGCAGATTTTAGGCGATAACCCTTGCCAGGAGCCCATTGAGTGAACGAATGCGTCGGGGTTGTAGGGCACGGTGCGCTCAAATGCGTCGGCAACCGACGGCTAGCGCCAGATGGCAGTGGAGGCGATAGAGGAGGGTGCAGAGGAGGCAGAGGTCTGGCTGTCAGTACCAGTACCTCTATGAGAGAGAGTGGGAATGCATTGTTGGAAGGGGGTGGGGTGGCTGCAGGACAGTGGCAGGAGTTGCTGTCCCCTGCACACTGCTGCTGGCGCTGCTTCAACCACCCTGCATCTGTTCCCACTCCCGCCAGTGGTTGAATCTTAGGTGCTGGGTAAGGGCAGTGGTAACCAGCCTAGAAACAGACCTCCCTCTCCTCACCCAGGCATAGCACAGCTGACAGATGGCAATTGTCATATCGTCTGCTTCAAGTGTAATGTAAGCCCAAACAGGCGACTTACGCACCAACCTCCTGTCAGATTGGGTTGTGCTGACTTGCGCCTGTTTGGGCTTGGTGCACACCAGTGGAGGCAGCACCTGCTGCTGCTGCCGCCGCATCCTGCTGCTATTACCAGTAGAGCCCCTACCACTGGGCTCCCCGTTGACCTGGCACACCGTTTGCCTAGGGTGCCTACCTTCCTCATCAGTGCTGCTGTCACCTGACAAGGGAGGTGGCACCCATTCTAAGTCACCCTCCTCTTCATCGCCTGTAATGTAAGACCCATGGTTGACCAGTGGTTGACTGATACCCACTAGATTTGATCACTGGGTTATAATGAATATATAGTGCTGAGAGCAGCCCAAACAATTAAATGTACTAAACACACCAAAAATTAGCACCAAACACATGTATAAATATAAACATGAAAGAGTCTTTATTTAACATACGTTAATTTAACATATATAAAAATATACTTTGTAAAAACAGCAGCAAGGAAGGGGAAAACCTTCAATGAGGAAAATACAACCCTAGAGGATGCTGAGGGGTCAACACACAAGGGTATATAGATTGCAGACAGAAGCCACACACAAGCAGGCCAATAAGACAATAGAAGACATCAGACATAAAAATCCTAAGTAAGGCTTAAACAGACCTATGTGTGGAAAGGATAAGCAAATAACTACCCAAGAATGCGTGTGGAACCCTCAGCAGCGTCCTCCCGATGTCATTTCGCCAGTAACACATGGCTTCTTCCCCAAGGTTGAATTCAACAACTGGAGTCTTAGAGATACAGGGCTAAAATTGGTTCTATGGGTGGCATTATTGACTGGAAGGTGACCTACAACCTAATATGGTCTATAAAAGAGTACCCCAAAAGAAGCGGGATAGGTCACCTAGGTCTTATTGACCAGCTACAGAAATAGAATGTGTATAAAAATCCTTTAATTGGCCTGAATAAGATTAGGTTTCAGTTGTTGAAAACCCCGTAAGTTGATGATAGAATGACATCCGAATAAGCCCTGGTAGAGGGGTCCCTTTAAACTCTATACGCCAGAACTGAGGATGATAAAAATATAGATATACTCAATGAATTATTGGGGTTAAAAAAGACTTGGCTTAAATGCGGAGTGTAATATGTAGGATCTATTGTCCAGCCTGGGAGTTATACAACACCTGTGGGATATGTCTATGATAATATTGAATAAAGGAATCCTCCATAAAGATATGAAATATATTTGACATACATAATAGATCGTATCAATAGATTTGTTGTCTTTTAAGTAGGGTCCGACTAAACTACGTCTTTAGTAATTATAAGATGTTTGTTGAAACCTCAGATCATGTGATCGGCATATACACATGATCGGGGAAAGCAGAAGAGCAGAAGCGCATCAGGATAACGCCCCTTTGGGTCAGGTGATAGGGTCATGTGACCCAGTCATGTGATTCACAGGTCCTAATGGAGTTAAGATAAAGGAAAAAGAAAATGACAGATCACATGGGAAAGAAGATGTCATGAATGACGTCACAACGCATGACCAGTGTGTTAATGAAGACACCAGAAACACAAGATGAAAAAATGAGCGAGGTATGCTCAATGGACAGATCCCTATGCCTGTAAATGGGGTCAGAAGCAGAATTAATTATTTGAATTGCATATGGGGATGTTGATTATTGGATATAGGATGTTTTTATGTAAAGGGAGAAGCACTAAAGGTAATAGGAGGAGCTAGTATGAATCAATGGTAGCACTCTGAAGACTATATATATGTGTACATATGCTATATAAGACTGAGCTTGATAAAGACCAGTAGGTCAAAACGTTGTGACTTTGGTGGAATAAACGAAAGAAAACACTGAAGAAATTGGAGTGCCACGGTTTCATTTTATAGTCCTGATAACTAAGGGGTTCAAGGCCAGAACTCTTCACTGCAGGCACCGCCACGGAATGGAATGACTGCTACTAGTCAGTGAGTAGTGCTGTCTTATCTTTAATCTATGTACTGTATACACACTTATACATGCCATCAATCACTAACTGATAACCGTTCTTAGGAGGTGGAGAAAACAAGGATATAAAATGTATAAATGATAGCTTTTACTGAATATTTTCCCCCAAAACGATATATTAATCTGCTAAGCTCCTCCTGCTCTATGGCATGGTGCTTTCAGATTACATTGCATTTTGTGGTGACAGGTTGCATTTTGCGGTCACAGGTCCTCTTTTAACAGTAGGCCATTTTCTGATGGCACATTCCCTTTAAACTGACCATACACATTAAATAGCTGTCAAATTGTATTCAACAGCTATAGCTTCCAAATCCCCCATGCATGTGTATTCAATGAGGGAAGATGAGAAAGCTGCTGCCAGAAACTTCTGATAATTACTAGTGATGAGCGGCAGGGACAATATTCGAATTTGCGATATTTGACGAATTTTTGGTAGAATATTTTTCATATATTTAAGAATTCGAGTTTATTTTCTTGATCACGAAAAATCGGCAATATAATATTTGTGTAATGCGCATGGGTCACTATAGCTACATTTTTCAAGCTGCTAGAAGTTTCCTGAGACTGGGAAAAAGGTTGGCACGGCAGAACATTACAATAGATTATATGCAGATAGAGTGCTCCAATATATTTGTGATTGCGAAATCGGCACCAATGATGCGAATATTTTGGCGCAATACGTGCAACTTCACATTTTAACAGGTTTGACTACTTATTAGTGATTGGTGCACTAAGTATTGTTGTGAACTTGTGACATCACAGCACTATGTATGTATGTATGTACATCAGATCAGCTACACTATATCACTATCTAACCTACACTGACTATCCCCCACTAATTATCTGTAATATATATAAATATATATATATATATATAAGCTAACTATCTAACTATCTAATGTAATGACACAGAAAATCAGAGAGCACAGCAATAACACTGCTGTCTTTCTCAGATCTGCAAAATACTGTGTACAAGGGCTGCTGGGGAGGTTCTTATATAGTAAAGGGTAGGCAACTTGCCTATTGGTTGCTAGGGAGGTTGCTTAGCTCAGACAAAGACATTGGAGCCTTCTCATTTACCCACAAGCAAGAAGGGAGGTTACTGATGAAAAACTATTTAGAATATTCGAAATTACGAAAATATATCACTATATTCTAAATCTTCACAAATGCCGACATTCGCGAATAATATTCGCTATTCGAATATTCGAGCCCAACACTAATGATGACATATCTCCTGGGAGACTAAAAGTCTGAAGCAAAAGTATTCACTGAAACCAATCATCCTTTAACCACCTCAGCCCCCCTGGCTTAAACCCTCTTAATGACCAGACCACTTTTTACAATTCTGCACTATGCTACTTTCACGTTTATTGCTCGGTCATACAACTTACGACCCAAATTAATTTTACTTCATTTTCTTCTCACTAATAGAGCTTTCATTTGGTGGTATTTCATTGCTGCTGACATTTTTACTTTTTTTTATATTAATCAAAATTTACCAAAATTTTTGCAAAAAAATGAAATTTTTACTTTCCGCTGTAAAATTTTCTAATAAAACTACATTTCTATATAAATTTTTCTCTAAATTTATTGATCTACATTTCTTTGATAAAAAAAATGCAATAAGTGTATATTTATTGGTTTGGGTAAAAGTTATAGCATTTACAAACTATGGTGCAAAAAAATTAATTTACGCACTTTGACTTTCTGAGCACCTGTCATGCTTCCTGAGGTTCTACAATGCCCAGAAAGTAGAAACACCCCACAAATGACCGCATTTCGGAAAGTAGACTCCCTAAGGTATTTAGTGAGTTCATGGAAGTTTAAATTTTTTGGAACAAGTTAGCGGAATATGATTTTTATTTTTATTTTTCTTACAAAGTCTTATATTCCACCAACTTGTGCCAAAAATAAAATTTTACATGAACTCGCCATGCCCCTCACGAAATACCTTGGGGTGTCTTCTTTCCAAAATGGGGTCACATGTGGGGTATTTATACTGCCCTGGCATTTTAGGGGCCCTAAAGCGTGAGAAGAAGTCTGGAATCCAAATGTCTAAAAATGCCCTCCTAAAAGGTACTCATTGGAATGTGGGCCCCTTTGCGCACCTAGGCTGCAAAAAAGTGTCACACATGTGGTATCACCGTACTCAGAAGAAGTAGGGCAATGTGTTTTGGGGTGTATTTTTACATATACCCATACTGTGTGTGAGAAATCTCTGTAAATGACAACTTTTTACATTTTTTTATACAAAGTTTTCAATTTACTGAGATATTTCTCTCACCCAGAATGGGTATATGTAAAAATATACCCTAAACCACATTGCCCTACTTCTCCTGAGTACAGCGATACCACATGTGTGACACTTTTTTGCAGCCAAGATGCGCAAAGGGGCCCAAATTCCAATGAGTACCTTTAGGATTTCACAGGGCATTTTTATGCATTTGGATTTCGTGAGGGGTATGGTGAGTTCATGATTTTATTTTTTGTCACAAGTTAGTGGAATATGAAACTTTGTAAGAAAAAATAAAATAAAATCAATTTCCGCTAACTTGTGGCAAAAGAAAAAATAATCTTCTATGAACTCGCCATGCCCCTCAAAAGTGATCTTTATAGCGCTGCAGCGATTTTACGGTGTTTTTGCAGTGATCAGAAAAAAATTATTTCTGTCACTGCGGTGGGGTGGACTGATTGCAAGTGTGCGCACAAGATCAGGCCTGATCGGGCGAACACTGCGTTTTTTGTAGAGCCTTTAGAACATGTCCTATTCTTTCTATATAGTTCTGGCAATTTGCGGATCCGCAAAATGTGGAAAGCGCATTGCCGGTGTCCGTGTTTTGCGGATCCGCGGAGCCGCAAAACACATACGGACGTCTGAATGGAGCCTTACAGGGGAGTGATCAATGACAGGGGGGTGATCAGGGAGTCTATATGGGGTAATCAGGGTTTAATAAGTGACGAGGGGGTGTAGTGTAGTGTGGTAATTGGTGCTACTTACAGAGCTGCCTGTGTCCTCTGGTGGTCGATCCAAGCAAAGGGGACCACCAAAGGACCAGGTAGCAGGTATATTAGACGCTGTTAACAAAACAGCATCTAATATACCTTTTTGGGGTTAAAAAAAATCGTATCTACAGCCTGCCAGCGAATGATCGCTGCTGGCAGGCTGTAGATCAACTTCTCAGCTTAGCGAGATGACGCGCCGATTCCTCAAGGAGGAATAACCGCATCCCTGCGCTAGGCGGTCGGGAGATGGTTAAGAAATTATCGAGGAAGAGTTGGTAGCTGCCCATACACATTACTCTTCTCTGGGAAGACTTATAACAAGAATTTAGAGTGTGTAGTTTGGCTGTGGGAATGTTTTCTATTCATCCAGAAGAGCGTTGTGGGATCAGGCATTGATGTAAGTCAGAGCCTGGCTCACAATTTCTGTTCCCTAGTTTATCCTAACTGTGTTTGACAAGGTTAGTGCTCTGGGCCACTCAAATTCTCCCACAGTAAACTCTCCCAATCACGCCATTATGGACCTTGCTTTGTGCAGTGGGGCGCAGTTATGCTGAAACAGAAAAGAGTATTTCCCAAACTGTTCCAATTAAGTTGAAAGCATACAGTTTTCTAAAATTTCTTGGTATGCTGAAGCATTAAGGCTTCCCTTCTGTGGAGCTAAGGAGCATAGGACAGCCCCTAAAAAACAACCTATAGCATTATCCCTCCTCTACAGAAATTTACAGCTGGCACAATGCTGTCAGGTAGGTAACATTCTCCTGGCATTCCCCAAACCCAGACTTGTCCATCAGACAGAGAAGGGTGACTCCACAGAATATGTGTTCAATGCTCCAGAGTCCAGTGGCATCTTCCTTTACACCACTCCATCTGATGCTTGATATTGTGCTTGGCGATGTAAAGCTTGCATGCAGCTGCTTGACCAGGGAAACCCATGCCATGAAGCTCCTGCCAGTTTTTGCGCTGATGTTAGTACCATCTCTTTCTAAACTAAAGACTACCTCCATGTATAGCTATCAGTATTAGACAGCACCTGTGTACAGTTGGTCATAAAGCAGAGACTTAAATGTATAATTTACATGCCTGCAGTCTGCACTGTATTTTGTAGTGATAGGTCCTCTTTAAGTGCAAAAATGCATCAAAAACCATAGTTTTCAGTTTCTTGGTAAAGTAATAATTAGCACAAAATGTGTTTTGTTGTTCTGAGCCAAATAAATATGTAAGCGAGTGCACAAATCCGCCTCTAGTGGGTACAACATATTGTAAATTTTGTTTGCCAATTTATATTGTATAAATCGCAATAAAAAAGAAAATGCCTTTGGATGTTGGAACATCATAAAACTATGGCTAGGAATGTGTATACAATGTTTGACACGTATTGCTCCTTTGAAAAACATATTTGAAAAACTAAATAATAATTTAAGAACAATAGTTATCAGATCACTTAAATAATAATCCTAGAAATAAATGATAAAAGTAAACAAACTTGGCTTATTTTTATGAGGATTTTCTATAGAAATCTTGCTTCTTGGAGATGAAGATTTATTTTTTTTACCTCATTTCTGTTCATGGATGGCAGGTATTTGAGGGGGTAGAACTAGAACTCTCATGATGATGCAGACCTGGTTTCCTAATGGCCTCTACACACATGAATTTTGCACTTACATTACAAAAAAAACCTCTAAAATAAGCACAAAAGGAGTCATTTATTAAACAGAAATATGCCTAAATTAGACGTATATCTGGCGCAGATTGCAGCGCAAAGGTCCTTTCCACCGCAATCTGTGGCTTATCCTTTTCACGCCAGGTCTTAATAAGTGGGTGTGGCATGGGCGGCGACATGCTGTCAGGCCCGTCTCATTTACCATTTTTTACACCTGTTCTAGGGTTATAAAATGGTCTAAATGTAAGCCAGCAAGGAAGCTGTCTTACAATAAGAAGTGGTGCTGGATCAGCAGAAGTTATGTAGACAATGGCGCCTCTTCATAACTCTGGCAGATCCACCACCAGGTATAGGGCTAAAGCCAGTCTTAACAAAAATGTGTCCCAAAAGTTTTATTTTCTTTGTGTCTATTGCTGTGTGTTTTTTGTGGCTCTTTTTCAGGCATTTTTTGCACACATGGCTAGCGAATAGCATTTTCTTTACATTGTTTCTTCATAGAAAAGGAGATGTCAAAAAGATTGAAAAAAAAATCCCAAGAACCACCTCATGCCGCATTTTAAAATATAAAAGTAAGAGAAAAAGCTCCACCTATTTTATTTAACAATAATGCAAGTAGCAAGAAAAGGTGGTGTGTGTTATTCTTTTTATTTTCCTCATAAACCTACAGCTAACATCTAGAGGTGGTGTTTTTAAACCAAAATAAAAGTCGCAAAACATTGGTGCACTAAGCTCTACAAAAAACTAAAGTGCAGAAAAATGGCACAAAAAATATGCATGAAAGACCCCAATAAAGACAGAGAAGTGGGGAAGCAGCAAATTCTTTTATAACTAAAGTTGTTATCTTATTCCTTTTCAAATTTACAGATATTTTTTTAATGTTTTACAGGTTTTAAGGTACACAGTCAGGGGGAATTAGTTATAACCATATGGTGAAAATATGGGTTAAATTACACAAAAAGTGCTGTTAATCTCTTTAGGTCAATAATGCAGGTACTCCATTAAGTTTTGGGAGCCTAAAAATCTTTAACCATATAAAACCATGGCAGGAAAAAAATCCAAGGGGGCAGGGGGTAAGTAAGGAAGTCAAGCTGCCTGAAGAAAAGAAGTAAGCAAATAAGGTGGGGGTCAACTCTCATGAGAAAAAGATTCTCTAATTATAGCTTTGCTTAGTGGTGCCCTTAAGCCACTTTTCCACGGTATTATACCAGTTCCACCCTACTCTACTCTGCTTTTGTACCAGCCGGTTTGATTTCCACTGTGGATATGGTGCCTCCTCTATGTAGTTGGAACCAGTGTAGAAAAGATTCTCTTTAACAAATCATTAGTCTGCTGTGTGGTCACTTAACTTCATGGTACTGCCTGATCGTGTGCTGGCAGGAGCATGGGAGCATCTGACGTGTGACGCTAGGCTCCGCCCCCGCCCCCCCTGCACGCCGGCGCCTGGATCGCTCGTTTGCTACGGTGTTTGGGATGCCGTCTGGGACGCCGATGCCCGGGTCCTGATCTCTACCTGCCGCCGCCGGGAGCTGCCTGATGGAGATGCCGCTGTTTGTGTGGTGAGTCACCAACGGAGTTGGTGGTGAGGAACAGAGAGGACGTATATCAGAGGAGGCGGTGAGCTAACAGAGCTGGAGCGGCTGGGACTGTAACTGTGAACAGGGGTTGAAAGACGGAGATTGCAGCACTTGTTCAAGATCTGCGGGATTGTTTGCATCCTCTCCCCCGGGAGTGAGCCCATTTATTTTTTTTATGTCTGCAACGATGCCCCCCACTGTATAACAGACAGTGTCAGAGATATCTTAAAAAGGTGTGAAGAAAGAAAGTAAGAACGAAGGACGGAGAAGAGAGAGAGAGGGGAGGATAAGGAGAGGTGGAAGGGGAGAAAGGAAAGATATATAAAAAAAAGAAAATAATAAAATGAAAGAAAGAAAGGAGCGAATATAGAGGGTTGGAAGCTGGAGTGTGGACAGTGGAGGATGGAGGTTGTTATGTAAAATTGGGGGGTTGAGTGTCCTCATTATTGTTGGAAGACAAAAAGTAACAAGTGAGGGAAGAGGGAGATAAAGTCGGAAGTAAAAAAAAAAAAAAAAAAGGCGGGGGGTGAAGATATTCAGTCGGTTGTCGACCAAGGTGTATAGCAGCCGTTTTACTCATGCTCCCATTGCTACCTCTATCAGGACTTCGACCCTAGCCCTCTGAATGAGTTCTTCTATAGTACTATCCTCTTTTCTAACACCTCCAAATTCTCCCGGACTAACCAGGGACTAATACAACTTTAAAGCATAAAGCGGACATTTGTTTCACCGAATATCCATTATGTTTTTTCCCTTTTCTTTTTCTTTTGTGGAATGGTGGACACTGTCTTTTCTGACTTCGTGTGATATCTCTGGATACTAGAAAAACATCTACAACCTGGTCACTGGATGATTTTTTTTTTCTCTTTTCCCTCCCCTTGTAATGTTAATAGTTTTTGTTACTAAAAAACCTTCTCTTTTTTCTAATAAGTTGAAACGTATGGCTATGTCGAGGATGGAAAACCTAATGGGTAATATAGTGACACAGATCGGGGCAGTGCAAACTGATGTCAGTGTAATACGGAATAAGATGGAGAAAATAAGGCAGCGAGTACATGAGATGAAAAAAAAGGATCCCGGGGGTGGAGCTTGCGCCGAATGAAGATGGTCGCATAGGTCTGTGAAGAGATTCGTCCCTAACGCCAGCTAAAACTAGCTTACAAAGGCGGAGATGGTGAAAATCGGGAACACCAAGCATGGAGACACTCCTGCTCCCTCCAAAACTCAGAATACTGGAGAAGACATGGAGAAATTTTTAAAGAAAGCCGCCGCAACGGTAGCCGCCAGGGAGCCTAAGATGGCGCCGACTCCACAGGCCAAAGCTCCGAAGCGCGCCCCTGCACAGTCAGATGGAGAGAGCGATTCAGATGAAGCGCAAGCCAGCTCTGACCTCCCGGTCGCAAGAAAATACCTCGACCGTGCCCTGAGCAGGATTATGGAGCCGATCCTTGCAGAACTGTCTGCATGCAGGAACGAGGTGAGGTATATTGGGGACCGCGTGGAGAACCTAGAGCAGCACCAAGCAGAGATATTAAACCATCAGTCTGCGGTGACAGACTCTTTTCGCCGCTGCGCCCTATACTTAAACGACCTCCACTGTTCACTAGAAGATCAAGAAAACAGGGGGCGCCGAAATAATCTGAGATTCCGAGGAGTGCCAGAATCAGTCTCCCCAGGAGAGGTTTCAGCTTCCATTATTGAAATATGCGGATTACTGCTGGGCCCTAACTTCTCCCAAGAAATAATCATAGAACGGGCACACAGAGCCCTCAGGCCCAAGCCTAAACCGGCTGAACCACCCAGGGACATAATATGTAAGTTCCTGAATTTCCAAGTGAAAACTGCCATTCTGGAAGCCGCACATAACCATCCTGAATTAACATACGAAGACTCCAGGATTGATATATATCAGGACTTAGCCCCTTCAACTCTGAAGAAGCGCAGATCCCTTAAACCTCTGACGGATTGGTTACGCTCCAAAAAAGTATTATACCGATGGTCCTATCCATTTGGCCTATCCTTCTCATACGAGGGCAAGAGAGTGAACATTTCTTCATTTACAGACCTCACATCTGCCTTTGAGCTTCTGAATGTGCCACCTATGCAGATTGAAAATTGGGAACTCTTCCAAGACCTCAGTACCCTGCCTGACATACCCAAGATGGCCCCTTTTGAAATGCCACGCACGCCGAAGTCTTCCCGTTCCAAGAAGAGGGGTCTCCAACTCACCCCGAGAAGTCTCTCACAAGAACAGTAGAAAGACTTACTTGCCTGCAGTATGCTAGCCTCAGGTTATACTGATATTCTGAAATTTTCACATATTACTGCCTAGGGCTTGTGATCTCACTGCTTGTATGATACCTGATAGTCTATTCATATGCTCATATTTGTTCCCCCCACTTTTCTGCCCTGCTACTGCCCCTTTCCCGGGCGTTATACGATCTCTTAAACGGTCTACTGACCAAATAACCCCCTCCAGATTATGACATATCACATTATGTCTATGTTCGTTTTTTTTGTTTGTTTAACAAGTTGTGTTTTATTCCTTTTACTTACCCCTAACTCAAGGTACTCGCCTATTGTATCGAACTGGATTGACCCCTATATATGCACAACCTCATTGGTACTTGAGATAGAGGACTAAAATAGACCCGATTCACCTCTTAGAAAGGGACCTCAACAGCTACAAGGTAAACCCACACACACCATAAATAATGGCTGACTTGTCAGTGGCCTCTTATAATGTCAAAGGCTTTCACTCCCCTTCTACACGGAGCCAAATCTTTCTAAGAAAAGCCGGGGCTGGTGTGATATTTCTTCAGGAGACACATTTCCGCTTTAACCACTACCCAGACATGCGGTTCTCTCACTTCTCCAATTGGTACCATTGTGGGAGTAACTCGTCAGCTTCCAGTGGGGTCAGCATAGGGCTACAGAGGAAAATCCCCTTTAACCACTTCAGCCCCGCTAGGTGAAACCCCCTTCATGACCAGAGCACTTTTTACACTTCGGCACTACACTACTTTCACCGTTTATCGCTCGGTCATGCAACTTACCATACAAATGAATTTTACCTCCTTTTCTTCTCACTAATAGAGCTTTCATTTGGTGGTATTTCATTGCTGCTGGCATTTTTACTTTTTTTGTTATTAATCAAAATGTAACGATTTTTTTGCAAAAAAATGACATTTTTCACTTTCAGCTGTAAAATTTTGCAAAAAAAACGACATCCATATATAAATTTTTCACCAAATTTATTGTTCTACATGTCTTTGATAAAAAAAAATGTTTGGGCAAAAAAAAAAAAATGGTTTGGGTAAAAGTTATAGCGTTTACAAACTATGGTACAAAAATGTGAATTTCCGCTTTTTGAAACAGCTCTGACTTTCTCAGCACCTGTCATGTTTCCTGAGGTTCTACAATGCCCAAATAGTAGAAAACCCCCACAAATGACCCCATTTCGGAAAGTAGACACCCTAAGGTATTCGCTGATGGGCATAGTGAGTTCATAGAACTTTTTATTTTTTGTCACAAGTTAGCGGAAAATGATGATGATTTTATTTTTTTTATTTTTTCTTACAAAGTCTCATATTCCACTAACTTGCGACAAAAAATAAAAAATTCTAGGAACTCACCATGCCCCTCACAGAATACCTTGGGGTGTCTTCTTTCCAAAATGGGGTCACTTGTGGGGTAGTTATACTGCCCTGGCAATTTAGGGGCCCAAATGTGTGAGAAGAACTTTGCAATCAAAATGTGTAAAAAATGACCGGTGAAATCCAAAAGGTGCACTTTGGAATATGTACCCCTTTGCCCACCTTGGCAGCAAAGAAGTGTCACACATCTGGTATCGCCGTACTCAGGAGAAGTTGGGGAATGTGTTTTGGGGTGTCATTTTACATATACTCATGCTGGGTGAGAAAAATATCTTGGTCAAATGCCAACTTTGTATAAAAAAATGGGAAAAGTTGTCTTTTGCCAAGATATTTCTCTCATCCAGCATGGGTATATGTAAAATGACACCCCAAAACACATTCCCCAACTTCTCCTGAGTACGGCGATACCAGATGTGTCACACTTTTTTGCTGCCAAGGTGGGCAAAGGGGCACATATTCCAAAGTGCACCTTTCGGATTTTGCAGGCCATTTTTTACACATTTTGATTGCAAGGTACTTCTCACACATTTGGGCCCCTAAATTGCCAGGGCAGTATAACTACGCCACAAGTGACCCCATTTTGGAAAGAAGACACCCCAAGGTATTCCGTGAGGGGCATGGCGAGTTCCCAGAATTTTTTATTTTTTGTCACAAGTTAGCGGAAAATGATGATTTTTTTTTTTTCTCTTTTTTCCTTACAAAGTCTCATATTCCACTAACTTGCGACAAAAAATAAAAAATTCTAGGAACTCGCCATGCCCCTCACGGAATACCTTGGGGTGTCTTCTTTCCAAAATGGGGTCACTTGTGGCGTAGTTATACTGCCCTGGCAATTTAGGGGCCCAAATGTGTGAGAAGTACCTTGCAATCAAAATGTGTAAAAAATGGCCTGCAAAATCCGAAAGGTGCACTTTGGAATATGTGCCCCTTTGCCCACCTTGGCATCAAAAAAGTGTCACACATCTGGTATCGCCGTACTCAGGAGAAGTTGGGGAATGTGTTTTGGGGTGTCATTTTACATATACCCATGCTGGGTGAGAGAAATATCTTGGCAAAAGACAACTTTTCCCATTTTTTTATACAAAGTTGGCATTTGACCAAGATATTTTTCTCACCCAGCATGGGTATATGTAAAATGACACCCCAAAACACATTCCCCAACTTCTCCTGAGTACGGCGATACCAGATGTGTGACACTTTTTTGCTGCCAAGGTGGGCAAAGGGGCACATATTCCAAAGTGCACCTTTCGGATTTTGCAGGCCATTTTTTACACATTTTGATTGCAAGGTACTTCTCACACATTTGGGCCCCTAAATTGCCAGGGCAGTATAACTACGCCACAAGTGACCCCATTTTGGAAAGAAGACACCCCAAGGTATTCCGTGAGGGGCATGGCGAGTTCCTAGAATTTTTTATTTTTTGTCACAAGTTAGCGGAAAATGATGATTTTTTTTTTTTCTCTTTTTTCCTTACAAAGTCTCATATTCCACTAACTTGCGACAAAAAATAAAAAATTCTAGGAACTCGCCATGCCCCTCACGGAATACCTTGGGGTGTCTTCTTTCCAAAATGGGGTCACTTGTGGCGTAGTTATACTGCCCTGGCAATTTAGGGGCCCAAATGTGTGAGAAGTACCTTGCAATCAAAATGTGTAAAAAATGGCCTGCAAAATCCGAAAGGTGCACTTTGGAATATGTGCCCCTTTGCCCACCTTGGCTGCAAAAAAGTGTCACACATGTGGTATCGCCGTACTCAGGAGAAGTTGGGCAATGTGTTTTGGGGGGTCATTTTACATATACCCATGCTGGGTGAGAGAAATATCTTGGCAAAAGACAACTTTTCCCATTTTTTTATACAAAGTTGGCATTTGACCAAGATATTTTTCTCACCCAGCATGGGTATATGTAAAATGACACCCCAAAACACATTGCCCAACTTCTCCTGAGTACGGCGATACCACATGTGTGACACTTTTTTGCAGCCTAGATGCGCAAAGGGGCCCAAATTCTTTTTAGGAGGGCATTTTTAGACATTTGGATCCCAGACTTCTTCTCACACTTTCGGGCCCCTAAAAAGCCAGGGCAGTATAAATACCCCACATGTGACCCCACTTTGGAAAGAAGACACCCCAAGGTATTCAATGAGGGGCATGGCGAGTTCCTAGAATTATTTTTTTTTGCATAAGTTAGCAGATATTGATTTTTTTTGTTTTTTTCTCACAAAGTCTCACTTTCCGCTAACTTAGGACAAAAATTTCAATATTTCATGGACTCAATATGGCCCTCACGGAATACCTTGGGGTGTCTTCTTTCCGAAATGGGGTCACATGTGGGGTATTTATACTGCCCTGGCTTTTTAGGGGCCCTAAAGCGTGAGAAGAAGTCTGGAATATAAATGTCTAAAAATGTTTACGCATTTGGATTCCGTGAGGGGTATGGTGCGTCCATGTGAGATTTTATTTTTTTGACACAAGTTAGTAGAATATGAGACTTAGTAAGAAAAAACAAAAACAAACAAAAAATTTCCGCTAACTTGTGCCAAAAAAAATGTCTGAATGGAGCCTTACCAGGGGGGGGGGGGGTGATCAATGACAGGGGGGTGATCAATGACAGGGGGGTGATCAATGACAGGGGGGTGATCACCCATATAGACTCCCTGATCACCCCCCTGTCATTGATCACCCCCCTGTAAGGCTCCATTCAGACATCCGTATGATTTTTACGGATCCATGGATACATGGATCGGATCCACAAAACACATGCAGACGTCTGAATGGAGCCTTACAGGGGGGTTATCAATGACAGGGGGTGATCAGGGTGATCACCCCCCTGTCACTGATCACCCCCCCTGTAAGGCTCCATTCAGACGTCCGCATGTGTTTTGTGGATCCGATCCATGTATCCATGGATCCGTAAAAATCATGCGGACGTCTGAATTGAGCCTTACAGGGGGGTGATCAATGACAGGGGGGTGATCAATGACAGGGGGTGATCAGGGAGTGTATATGGGTGATCACCCGCCTGTCATTGATCACCCCCCTGTAAGGCTCCATTCAGACGTCCGCATGATTTTTACGGATCCATGGATAGGATCCACAAAACACATGCGGACGTCTGAATGGAGCCTTACAGGGGGGTTATCAATGACAGGGGGTGATCAGGGTGATCACCCCCCTGTCACTGATCACCCCCCCTGTAAGGCTCCATTCAGACATCCGCATGATTTTTTACGGATACATGGATACATGGATCGGATCCACAAAACGCATGCGGACGTCTGAATGGAGCCTTACAGGGGGGTTATCAATGACAGGGGGTGATCAGGGTGATCACCCCTCTGTCACTGATCACCCCTCCTGTAAGGCTCCATTCAGACATCCGCATGATTTTTTACGGATACATGGATACATGGATCGGATCCACAAAACACATGCGGACGTCTGAATGGAGCCTTACAGGGGGGTTATCAATGACAGGGGGTGATCAGGGTGATCACCCCCCTGTCACTGATCACCCCTCCTGTAAGGCTCCATTCAGACATCCGCATGATTTTTTACGGATCCATGGATACATGGATCGGATCCACAAAACGCATGCGGACGTCTGAATGGAGCCTTACAGGGGGGTTATCAATGACAGGGGATGATCAGGGTTATCACCCCCCTGTCATTGATCACCCCCTGTAAGGCTCCATTCAGACGTCCGCATGTGTTTTGCGGATCTGATCCATGTATCCATGGATCCGTAAAAATCATGCGGACGTCTGAATGGAGCCTTACAGGGGGGTGATCAATGACAGGGGGGTGATCAATGACAGGGGGTGATCAGGGAGTGTATATGGGTGATCACCCGCCTGTCATTGATCACCCCCCTGTAAGGCTCCATTCAGACGTCCGTATGCTTTTTGCGGATCCGATCCATGTATCCGTGGATCCGTAAAAATCATACGGACGTCTGAACGGAGCCTGACAGGGGGGTGATCAATGACAGGGCGGTGATCAGGGAGTTTATATGGGGTGATCATGGGTGATCAGGGGTTTATAAGGGGTTAATAAGTGACGGGGGGGGTGTAGTGTAGTGTGGTGTTTGGTGCGACTGTACTGACCTACCTGAGTCCTCTGGTGGTCGATCCTAACAAAAGGGACCACCAGAGGACCAGGTAGGAGGTATATTAGACGCTGTTATGAAAACAGCGTCTAATATACCTGTTAGGGGTTAAAAAATTCGGATCTCCAGCCTGCCAGCGAGCGATCGCCGCTGGCAGGCTGGAGATCCTCTCGCTTACCTTCCGTTCCTGTGAGCGCGCGCGCCTGTGCGCGCGCGTTCACAGGAAATCTCGCGTCTCGCGAGAAGACGCGTATATGCGTCCAGGAGGAATAAAGCAACCACCTCCCGGACGCATATATGCGTACAGCGGTCGGGAGGTGGTTAAATTCGTCAGCCAAAGCTTAGACCCAGAAAGGCAGGTATATCCTACTCAAAGGCACCATAGGACCACAAACGTATACTTTTATTAACTTGTACGCTCCTAATTCCAACCAATCCCGTTGGTTTTCTGACATTTTTCCTATTATAGAATCCTTTAAAGAGGGTATTGTAATCGCTGGGGGTGACTTAAATGTCACTCTATATCCTCAATTAGATGTCTCCTCTCATAAATCGTCTCACTCCAGAAAGTTTCTAAAAAGTGTCAGAAATACCCTCTGGGATCTGCATTTGATTGATGTATGGTGATCTTTCCATCCGAGTTCTCTGGACTTTACGTTCTATTCCCCAACACATATAACTTACCACAGATTAGATTACCTCTTTATCTCTAAAGAACACATACACCTGTGCAGGGAGGCAACCATCGGTGCTATACATGTCTCAGATCACTCCCCAATATATATTTCAGTTTTGGCCCCTAATGAAACGCCCTCGTGCTTCAACTGGCGCCTAAACGAAACCCTCCTGGGATATCAGGACTCGGTTGATCGGATTTCCAAGCACATTACAGAATATTTCTCACTAAATAAAAGTCCTGATATAACGGCCAACACTCTCTGGGATGCTCATAAATCTGTAGTGAGAGGACAATTTATTAGCATTGGCACACACCTTAAAAGAAAGAGAGAAAGAGAAATAGATGATACTCTGAAAAATATTCAGATTTTAGAGTCACATCACAAAGCTAAACCCACTGACACCCAACTCCAAAAGTTGTCAGAATACAGGGCCAAATTTAGATCTCTGTTAGCCAATAGAGCAGCCAAATAACACATGAGCTCTCAGCACAAATTTTTCGCACATGGGGATAAGGCCACCAAATTTGTAATGAGCAGGATTAAAGGGAGGAGGTCTGCAAATTTTGTCCACCAGCTATCCTCACAAGATGAGACCCCTATCTTTTCGGTCAATCAGATCGCAGCCCAATTTCGCTCATTTTATAATGATCTATATAATCTCCCCTCAACAACTGAACCAGAAACTCGTGCCACTGTCATATCTTCCTTCCTGGAAGCAGCTAAACATTGACCTAGATCAGAAGTCGAGTCTCACAGCCCCCTTTTCCCTGAACGAGCTAAAAAAAGCAATGAACCAAATGCCGACAGGAAAGAGCCCAGGCCCTGATGGCCTTCCGTTAGCATATTACAAAATGTTCCAAGATCTCCTTCTTCCTCATCTATTGGAAGTTTGCAATCAGACTCTTAAGGGAATCCCACT
This sequence comes from Bufo gargarizans, assembly GCF_014858855.1. Lineage (NCBI taxonomy): Eukaryota > Metazoa > Chordata > Amphibia > Anura > Bufonidae > Bufo > Bufo gargarizans. The sequence goes on from NC_058083.1 coordinate 448,972,974, forward strand.
CTCGAGAGATATGATGGCGGCCCACATTACTCTCATCCCCAAAGAAGGGAAAGACGCCAGCCTATGCTCCAACTACAGACCCATATCCCTCCTAAATATAGACCTTAAGCTCCTGGCCAAGATGTTAGCCAATAGATTGGCTATTCTCCTCCCTCAACTTGTTCATGGAGATCAGGTAGGCTTTGTCCGTAACAGAGAAGGAAAGGACAACACGACGAGGGTGATTAATACCATCTGTCATGCTAAACGAGTTTCCTCTCCCCTGCTTTTACTCAGCACAGATGCTGAAAAAGCATTTGACAGGGTTAATTGGTCATACTTAAAACAAGCGCTTTCGGGATTTGGCCTACCTGACTCATATACCAAAGCAGTCTTCTCGATGTATGAGCAAGCAACAGCCTCAGTCCTAGTAAATGGTACTATATCATCTTCCTTTCCTATTAGAAATGGGACTCGCCAGGGCTGTCCCCTATCACCCCTCTTATTCATCCTGGCTCTGGAGCCTCTTCTAGCAAATATAAGATTTGACCAGGAGATAAGAGGTCTATGTTTGGAAGGCAGGGAACAGAAAATTGCCGCTTTTGCTGACGATGTACTCATAATGATGATCAATCCAAAAACGTCCCTACCCCGAATTCAGTCCCACCTGAATACATACAGCAGAATGTCAGATTTTAAAATGAATGCTAATAAATCATTAGTTCTTTGCTTAGGTGTTCCCCAGGCAACAAAATGACTTCTAATGAAGGACTCCCCATTTAATTGGTCTTCCCCCAACATCACATACTTAGGGGTCAAAATTAGCCCAGAAATAACGTAACTCTTTTCTCTTAACTATATCCCCCTAAAAAAATCTATTATTGATTCTATTGACAACTTGGCCAGATCCAATCCAACACTGTCCTGGTTTGGTCGAAAAAACCTCCTATCTTCCCTAATACTTCCCAGACTCACATATTTGCAGCAAGTTCTCCCCATCTCTATCCCCAAACATTATTACATCTCGATAATGAAAAAATTTAGGTCCTTCATTTGGAATGGGAGGAAGGCGAGACTCTCCTCTACCCTCCTTATTAAGCCTAGGCATGCTGGGGGAATAGGCTTACCGAGCCCTGAGTTGTATGGGAAGGCCATCCTTCTCTCCCGTGCATTAGCTTGGCTAAGCACCTCTCCATCTTCCACAGTGGTCCAGATGGAACTAGAAATTCTGAATAGACCAGCTAGAGCACTTCTTCTGGGCCAAGAGACGGTTTTTTCTGGCCACATGTCTCAATACCCAATTATCGGAGCCACATTGGAAGCATGGAAGTGGTTATCCTCCACACACTATTCCATCCCATTCCCTTCGCCCACACTGACTGTAGCAGATGTACTGAATACGGCCCCTCCCCCATTAAGAGAGGCTACCTCAACAAGGCTGATGTCCTCTTCAGCTCCATTAATTTATTTGGCTCTCCCTGCTGGAATATGGATGGACTCAAGAGACACAAATGCCCTACTTAACCCTCATCCACGGGATTTTATTTCAATTGCTTATCTCAGGGCCTACCTAAAACAGCATATTAAAGTAGGGGATCTCCTTCGTCCTTTAGTTTGGCTAGAAGCTCTGATTGCCTTACAAACATTACCCAGAAAACTTACCTCACGGATATACAGCAAACTGCGATTACCTCCTATGTTGGCCAAACCATCCTTTGTCACCCAATGGGAATTGGATTTAAATATCACATTTCCTTTTGAGTCTCTACCTAAATTTCTCGATACCCCCCACGGTGCCTCCCGCTGTGTCAGAATCCGGGAAAATAGCTACAAAATTCTTACAAGGTGGTACAATACGCCTGATAAGATATCGAGATATGCTAGAGCTGCTTCTGACACGTGCTGGAGGTGCCTTGGAGAGAGAGGAACCTTCCTCCATATTTGGTGGACATGCCCCCTTATCCAGATACGGTGGTGCGAAGTTTTCTCTACCGCAAACGGTGTCTGTGGCACAACGATCCAGCCTTCTCCGCAAATTGCTCTCCTCTCATTCTCTCAAGAAAAGGGGAATGCAAAACCACCATTTGTATTCACACAGATGATTTTGGCGGCTCGCCTTCAACTCCCTAAATTTTGGCTTCAGCCTACTGTCCCAACTCTAGACCAATGGACTCAAAAAATTGACCAGATCTACAGGTTTGAGGAGCTATCTTCTTGGGAATCTCGCACGCATTTGACTTTCCTAAAAAAATGGTCATTGTGGGCTAAATGCAGATCCCCTAAATCTTAGCCTATCGCTTGGAACCTAATTTAGCTGGTATGCCTTTGTAACTATTGAACACAAGCACACACCACGCCATAGGCACCACTTTGATAATTTCACATCCCAAATAATAGATGTAAACACCTCTCTTTCGGGTCTTATGGCCTTTTCTAGGCACCTGTTTCTCTAGTTTCATGAATGTCTCACTTATTGAAAATCCTTCTCAAAGTCGCTAGTGATTGACGTGTATCCTTACGTATGTACTGTGCATTGTACCGGTATCTAATCCATATTCGATCTGTACTTATTAATACGATGGCGTAGCCTGCGAGCCTATACCTTGATACTTTGTTATTTCCTGTTATACTGTGAAATTTACAATAATAAAAAAAATAAATAAAAAAAAAAGGATCCCCGTTTTGGAACACTCTGTTCAGAATTTAGAGAAAGAGGTGGTATTTTTAAAACAGATAAATGGCAAGATGGAACAAAAATTAATTAATCAAGAAGATAGATCAAGAAGATCCAATATAAGATGTGTAGGGATCCCAGAGCGTGCAGAGGGGGATAATTGTACTGAATTTATGGAGAAATGGATAAGGGAGAATTGTAAGGTGGGTACTCTCTCCCGCCTGTTCGCTATTGAAAGAGCACACAGGGTCCCCACAAAAAATAGGGTTCCAGGGGAATATCCTAGACCGATATTGGTGAAATGTCTACTAGCTAAGGACCGCAATATAATAATATCTGATGCTAGAAATTCTGAAAAATCAGATACAGGGTGAAAAGGTTAGATTTTTTTCAGACTACTCAGCTAACACTAATGCCCGTAGAATAGAGTTTATAACTGTAAAAAAAAGATTAAGGGAGGCAGGCAAAAAGTACAGATTACTTTTTCCGGGTGAAATATAAAGGAAAGAGTGTTTTTTTCCAGACTCCGGAAGAGGTTAGCGAGTGGGCGGACGGGGAGGGCCTTTGAGGCTGGGGGCGGCAGAGGGGAAAGGAACCTTTATGCTAGGTTATGGAGTTGCCCCGACTCAGCAGAGGGGGGGACTATTTAGGGTGGGGGGGTATCTATGGGATGAGGGAGAGGGGACGTGTTTTTTTTTTTTTTGTGGTTTGCTTTGCTCTTTCCTCTCTGCTAGATGGTTAGGATCCTTTTGTTGAATGTGAGAGGTCTGCAAGAGAGAGTTAAGAGATACGCTATCCTTGAGTGGATGAAGAGGTTCTTGCCAGCCATCATCTGTCTTCAAGAGACACACCTGGATAAGGATTTAGGTGGTTGGAGAGGAGATGGATGGTGGAAGGGTACCATTCCGTATATACTACTTATTCTAGAGGGGTCTCAATTTTGATACATAATAAGATTAAATTTAAGTGTGTGGCATGTGAGGCCGATGACTATGGCAGGTACCTCCTTCTACACTGTAACATAGAAGGTATTAAAACCGTAATTGCTAATATATATATATATATATATATATATATATTCCACCACCATATAAGCCAGATATCTTGTATCAATTGCACAGATTTATGTTGAATAGACAGGAATGTATAATGATTGCGATAGGAGACTATAATGCGGTAATGGATCCACTCAGGGATAGAACATCTAGCAGAGGGGGAAGAACACAAAATGTAGATTTCCTTAAACTAGCCCAGGAATTTAATTGGGTTGACGTTTGGCGTTTTCAGAACCCGAGCGAAACCATGTATTCCTGTTACTCTAAAACACACCAAACTTGGTCAAGAATAGATATGGTCCTGGGAAACAAAAATGTAATGTCCCAAAATAGGATTAAGATAAAGTACATACCCAAGGCCCTATCAGATCATAGTGCAATGGTATTCGAATTAGACCTGAATAAAAATAATATTTTGCCATTGTTTAAGTTTAATTCCCATTGGTTACCACTGATCCCAGATAAAGAGAGTATAATTGAAGAATTACATTTTTTTTTTAAAGGAAAATAACAACTCCGCTAGTAGGCTAATTGTCTGGGACACTGCCAAGGCATATTTGAGAGGATTGTTGTTTAAAAAGGTGAACCACTGGAAAAAAAAAATACTAGAGAAAGCGGTAATGCACTGGAAAAAAAACTACAAGAAGCAAGAATAGCATGCATAAGGTACCCCACTGATTGCAATAAGAGAGTCTGGGAGGAAGAACAGGAAAAGTTAAAACTACACCAACTAGATAGAAGTAGGAAAGAGCTACTTTTTCAAGAGATCCGGTCAGCCTCAGAGGGTGAAAAGGTTGGTAAAATTTTAGCAAGCATAGTAAGAAATAAAAGAGGGAAATCCTGGATTGGCGCGATTAGAGATAAAATGGGCGAAATAATCAGTACATCGGAAGGTATTAAAAAAGTGTTTCAGGAATATTTCCTGGAACTTTATAAGTCCAGGGTACAATATTCAAAACAAGATCTAGACCTATACTTAGAGATATCCCAGGCCCAAAAAGAATATTTAGAAAAATAAATGTCGGTGGTGGAAATAAATGAGGCTCTGGGGAAGGTAAAATCTGAAAAAGCACCAGGTTGTGATGGGCTCCCCTCGAAATATATAAAACCTTCTCTCAGGTGTTAGTACCAGAGTTAAAAATAACACCGAATGAGGCCCAAAGACTAGGTGATCTACCGGATTCCATGAAAGAGGCAATTATCACATTAATCCCAAAAAAGGGGAAAGAACAATTAGATCCCGGGTCATACAGGCCAATATCTCTCCTAAACACGGATGTTAAAACTCTGGCAAAGGTTTTGGCTGATAGGCTGTGAAAGGTTATTAAAGTAGTAATAAATGAAGATCAGACAGGTTTTATACCTGGTAGAACATTATACTCAAATATAAGAAGGTTGTTCCTTAATATCGAAGCCAACAGATTAGAAGCAGGGGAGAAAGCGTACTTTCACTGGACACTCAAAAGGCATTTGATTGTATTGAATGGGAGTATTTATAGGCAGTATTAAAAAGGTTTGGTATAGGGGAAGGATTTATAAGATGGATACAGCTTATATATCTTAATCCAAGGGCTAGAGTAATGGTGGATGGGAGCTTGTCCCTGCCACTTGCCCTTTACCGCGGCACTAGGCAGGAATGCCCTCTCTCCCCATTACTATTCGCTATCGCAATTGAGCCTCTGGCAAGCATAATAAGAAATGATAGGGAGATTAAAGGGTTTCAATATGTGGACGGAGAAGAAAAATTGTTAATGTACGTGGACGATATTTTATTGTTTTTGCACAATACCGGGGATCAGTTTAATAGAGTAATAGAAATAATAGTCTTTTTTTTTTTTCCGGTTTAAATATTAATTGGGGGAAATCACATATGTTGTTATTAGGAGACGGACAATCACAGGGAGATTCAAGGGTGCATGTCCTTGAAAAACACGAGAATTTTAAATATCTAGGCATACAAATCTCTGGAAATATAGAAGAATATGAAAAATTAAATGTACTCCCCTTAATAAAAGAACTTAGAACCAAAATACATATTTGGAAAAGATTACCAATGTCAATACAGGGTCGGGTAAACCTAATAAAAATGGTTTTCCTCCCAAAAATACTCTACGTTTTACAAAATACCCCATTGAGATTACTGCAGAATATCTTTAAGTTACTCGATAGTCTAATGGGGGATTTCATTTGGAAAGGCGCTATTCCTCGGATAAAGAAAGAAGTGCTTCAGCTCCCAGTGCGAGAGGGTGGACTAGTGGTTCTGAATTGGTTTTTCTATTATTTAATAACACAATATGGTCACATAAAAGGAAGTTTAAATAGCTTAGTGGGTAGGCAGGAAGTAAACAGATTGGGTTGGAAATTCACTGGAGTATATATGGGTGGAAATAAAAAAAAAAATATTAGAGATCAAAGGGTTCTTGCACTATACACCTATTTGGAAAAGCTTCAATTTAAAGGAACTGCAAACGATTAGGATTTATATAGACTGGGAAAAAAGGGGATGAAATATCTAGATCAGATATTTGAGGAGGATTAGTTGAAAGACTTTAATACACTGGCCAGGAAGTTTGGGATCTCCCAAAAGGATATGTATAAATACTTTCAGCTCAGGAATGTGGAGCAGGATGATAAGTACAGAAGGGAAAAATGAGATATGTTGTATAAATTTACTAACGGAGGGGAAAGAGGAGGAACAACCGCAAGGAGATACAAGATTTTGATGGAGGGAAAGAGAAAATGGATTATAATGCTTGCCGGGAAAAATGGGAGAAAGAATTAGAATCTTTTACGGAAGAGAAATGGAAAGATGCCCTTAGAAGTTATGCTAGGTTCTCGGACTGGGGTTCACACAAGATCTCACAGTTTTTTATAGTTCATAGACTACACAGATCCCCGTGGATGCTGAATAGAATGGGTGTGAGAGCTTCAGATTAGTGCCCAAAATGTAGGGGAGAGAGAGCAGACTTAATACACTGTTTCTGGAGATGCCCCAGACTGTTCAGATATTGGACAGAAATAACAGAGACTGTATTTCTATTCTTGAAGGTTCAAATATTTGAAGATCCAGTAACTTGCATATTAGGGGCAACCGAACATTTGAAGTTAAATAAAAAGATAAGATTGGTCCTGAGCAAAGTATTATTCCAAGCTAGATGTGGGGGGTTTAGCCAGCACAACCTTGTATGCAGGTGCACATTGCTATGGCGAAATACAGATACAAACGTAAAAACACAAATGCAATAGAACTCTGCAACCAGCACTCTGCCACCAGCACTCTGCCCTGCCTCTATGCTGGATGTTGAATGAGGCATTGGTGTACATTTTGGCCAAAGCGTAATAAGCCACTCACCACGTCAAGGTTGCCTCCATGAGTGGTCCCTAACACTAGTTCCTACCTGTTATGGGCCATGACAGGCACACAAAGTCCAGGGAGCGCAGGTACAGCATGCACGCCAAGCACACTCTTCTTTTAACCCCGTCCGGTGCCATTACAGCTTACATCGGATCCAGGGATGCAAGTACCAACATGCATGCTGAGCCCACTATTTACTTCTCCTGCCAAATGGCTACTGGTAGGTGCTATATAAGCAGACTCAGTTTTATACTTTTATACTTATTCCAAGCTAGACTCCTCATACTTAGGAAATGGGTAAAGGAAGACCCCCCCAACAGTGGGTCAGTGGAGAAAAGCAATCGATAATCTGATTAAAGAAGAACGGGTGATGGAGGGCCATAGGAAAAAAATCACAAAATCTTGACGAAATATGGAAAAAATGGTTACTATAGGGCTGGACACGTGTCAAAAAATTTATTTTTTAATTTTTAATTTATTCTTAAAAAAAATTCGCCCCCCCCCCTTTCCCCAAGGGTGGTGGGTGGGTATTAAATTAAGGGGTTTGGTAAAGGGGAAAAAAAAGGAAATAGAAACAATTTCAATTATTAATTGTTAATCTGGATTTTTTTTATTGTTAAAGTTTATGTGTTTCGGGTACAAATGTGTATGTCCTTATACAACTGAAATAAAAAGATTTATTTTAAAAAAAACAAAAAAAAAACTTCATGGTACTGACTTTGCTCATATCCATTCAGATCAGGTACCATAAAAGTATGAGGTACCAGGAAATATTTTCAACTTTAGCCCAGTGGCAAAATGAAAAAAAAGAGGATAAAGTCGGGCTGATTCCATGCAGTGGCAAAGAGGTGTAAGCAGCCAGCAGGGAAAGTGTTAGATCTTAGGTATAGCAGTGGGCAGCATGGTGGTTAGCACTGGTGCCTTGCACAGTTGTGGTTCAAATTCAACCAAGGACAACATCTGTCTGCATGGAGTTTGTATGTTCTCCCTGTGTTTGCGTGGGTTTCCCCCGGGTACTCTGGTTTCCTCTCACACACCAAAGACATTCTGATAGGGACCTTAGATTGTGAGTACAGAGTGAAGCTAATGTCTGTAAAGCACTGCAGAATATAACAGCGCTATATAAATGAGTAAAATAATATAATAAAGTACCTGCCACTGAGGCTGCCTCTCTGAGTTATAATTCCCAGATGGATTTGGACAACGAGCAGTATTTAAGTGTTAAGTGCATTATTTAGATGGATTCTAGGGTCCAGGATTAGGAGTGGCTGTAGAGACTAGGTAGAATAGCCGCTCTTATACTACATTCCAGGTTTTTACCCTACTGAACTGAGAGCTCAGGAGGACTTCAAAAGGTAATTAACCTCCTAACAGTCCCATCAAAATTGGAAAAACCCTCCCAAAAATGTAACTTTTTTTATTGTAGATTTTTAATGTGTGTCTGCAGTAAATATTGTTGGCACACAACTCAGGGGACACAGTTGCATTTTTAACCTCTTAGTTACATAATTCACTTTATCCTTAAGGACCAATAATGTTTTCCCCCTTTGTGTTCTAGCCATCATAACTTAAAAAAAAAAAAATCTTTTATATTTTTTTATTTGCGGAATTAGTTGTAGGTTTTTTTAAGAACAATTTTGGAGTATATATAGTGTATTAAATAACTTTTATTATTTTATTTTTAGACGAAAGATAAATAAACCCTGTAATTTTTACATTATTTTGTGGAATTTATTTACAGTGTTTGCTGAGTGGTAAAAATAACATAACTTTATTATGTGGGTCCGTACAGTGACCTATACTTGTCCGTGAAAGTCTATGGGTCCGCAAAAATACTGAATGCTATCCGTTTTTTGCGGATCCATTTTATTTCAGATCCGCAAAAAACATTTATAGCATTCAGTATTTGTGCGGAGAGCATATGACCATCTGAATGAGCCCTAATGCTGCCAGTTTGGTCTTGTATGAAAGCCTGGAGTGACAGATTTCAAACAAGACCAGTTCCATCTAGCTGCTACCATTCAGAAGATATAAAGCAGCCCCCCTCCACTTTCTGCCTGAACAGTACAAGAGAAGCCGTATTTATAAATGCCCATACTCCATATAATATACAGGTATATAATATGAGCTCAAATGCTGACACACACACTCTTTAAGGTTACCATGTACATTGCCTAGGGATTATTGTTCAACTCAAATTTTGTTGCAGATTTTGCATGATTCATGATGGTAACAGACACAATTACAATGTAAAATAATCCTCAAAGGCACAAATGATGCAGAGCTTTACATGAGTGCAGGGTTGGATGCTAAATTGATGTCCCTTGCACCTGCCTAAGGTATCATTTCTCTGTTATTCCATTAAAAATGTGTCCTCAGGTCCTCCTGGGAGATAGGAATTAGACTAATCCTTTGTCCCCCCCTTGATCTTAAATGTTTACACCAAAACTGATTATGCTATTGTCACCTTCACATATACTACAGTGGTTGAAAAGCCTCTCAATTCCCATTATTATAATTTCCTTGGAAATATACTTGGAAATGTGTATCTAATGTTATCAGATCTAATTAAAAGCAGTTTTTAATTAGAGTTTTTTAAAATATTTCTTTTGAAAAAATATTTCCTTCCTGATTCTAATAGAATACGCTCCTTTTTTACGTGAAAAATATAACATACAGACAGACCACTTTTAAATTATTAGAGGTACAGAGAGGGTGATCTGTCACAAAAACCGGGATCTTCAAACTGGTGCTCGAATTCGACTTATTGCGGATTGGGTTGACAGATTACTGGGAGAAGCTGGAGAAGATCAGTGGTCATGGTCCATAACGGAACCAATGACAAAGTTAGAGGTAGGTGGAGCGTCCTTAAAAATGATTTTAGGGATATTAGTCAAAATCTTAGGGCAAGGACCTCAAAGGTAGTATTATCCGAAATACTATAGAAATACTATTGGTACCACGAGCCACACAAGAAAGACAGCAGGAGATTTGGGAGGTTAAGAAGTGGCCCAAGAACTGGTGTAGGAAGGAGGGGTTTGGGTTCCTGGAGAACTGGTCTGACTTCTCTGTTGGCTACAGGCTCTATCGTAGGGATGGGCTGCACCTCAATGGAGAAGGGGCAGCTGTGTTGGGGGAGAAAATGGCTAGACGGTTGGAGGAGTGTTTAAACTATGGACTGGGGGGGAAGGTAATTATCTTATAGGATGTAGATAGAGACCGGGGGCAAGGTAATGGGACTGGGAAAGGAAAGGTGTAGGGTAAAAAATATACATAAACTTATTAATTGTTTGTATACTAATTCCAGAAACCTGATTAATAAAACTGGTGAACTGGAATTAGTCATGTGTGAGGAGGACTATGACATAGTAGGAATAACTAAGACATGGCTGGATGATAGCGATGACTGGGCAGTTAATGTACAAGGTTACAGTCTGTTTAGAAATTATAGCAAAAACCGGAGAGGGGGAGGGGTCTGCCTTTATGTAAAGTCCTGTCTAAAGCCCACAGTCTGAGAAGATATAAGTTAAGAACATGGGGAATCACTGTGGGTAGAAATACATGGAGGCAAAAACAATAATACAATACTAATATGAGTTTATTATAAACCACCTAATATACAGAAAATCTGCTACTAAATGAGATAGACGAGGCAGCAGATCATAATGAGGTCGTTATTATGGAGGACTTCAACTGCCCAGATATAGACTGGGAAACTAAAACCTGTATATCTCATAAAGGAAACAGGTTCTTGGCAATAACCAAAGACAATTACCTTTCCCAACTGGTTCAGGACCCGACTAGAGGGACAGCCATACTGGACTTAGTATTAACCAATAGACCTGACAGAACAACAGATGTGCAGGTTAGGGAGCTCCTGGGAAATAGTGACCATAGAGTAATAACCTTCCAATTGTCATTCAAAAGAGTGTTTCTTCGGGGAGGAACAAAAATACCAAGCTTCAAAAAAGCTACATTTTGCCAACAAAGAGAGGCCATAGGCCTAACTAACTGGGACAAAGTCCTCAAAAATAAAAATACAGCCACAATATGGGATATTTTTAAAAGCATCCTAAAATCTAATTGTGAGAGGTACATACAGTACCTTATTGGAATAAAAGGTTAAGGAACAAGAAAAATCCTATGTGGATAAATAGAACTGCAAAGAAAATAAATGACAAAAAGAAAGTATTTAAATCACTAAAACAGGAGGGTAGCAAGGAAGCACTGAAAAACTATTGGGAAAAAATAGAATATGTAAAAGACAAATAGAAGCAGCCAAACTAGAGACTGAGAGATTAATCGCCAAAGAGAGCAAAACTAACCCTAAAATGTTCCTAAATTATATAAATGTTAAAAAGTAAAAATCTTAAGGTGTCGGCCCACTACAGAGTAATGAGGAAGGGAGTTGCAGAGAGCGATGAGGAGAAATCAAAGCTGTTAAATATTTTTTTTTTCTCCACTGTATTCACTGAGGAAAATAAACTGTCAGATGAAATGCAGAATGTAAAAGTAAATTCCCCATTAAAAGTGCCCTGTCTGACCCAGGAAGAAGTACAGCGGCATCTTAAAAAGATTAAAATAGACAAATCACCAGGACCAGATGGCATACACCCCCGTAAGTTAAGTAATGTTATAGCCAGACCCTTATTTCTGATGTTTAAGGACTCTATACTGACAAGGAGTGTTCCACCGTTTTTTCCTTCCTCTGGATCAACTTGAAGGATAACAGGCCTATCTGGATGGACAGATGTCTTTTTTTTTTGGCCTTATAAACATTGATACTATAACCTATGTATCTTATCTTAACTTTCATTAAATATACTGACCACAAATGTATAGTATCTAAATGGACTATCAGCCATTAAAATAATGGAACTACCCTTCCTGGTACCATAGCATTAATATCTTGACTAAAACTAAAGGAGTCTCTATTCTTTTAAACCAGGCATGTCCAAACTGCGGCCCTCCAGCTGTTGCAAAACTACAACTCCCAGCATGCCCTAATAGCTGTAAGCTACCTAGGCATGCTGGGAGTTGTAGTTTTGCAACAGCTGGAGGGCCGCAGTTTGGACATGCCTGTTTTAAACAAATCAATCTCACCCACTATTGTTGACACTTTTGTAGATCCTGATGCCCGCTTTCTCTTCATTGATTGTGAGATATACCATAGTGTGGTGACTTAAACTTGCCCATACAGCCCTCCCTTGACTCCTCCACGGGCCACACTTCCCTACCCTTCAACTGACTCAATAAATTACCCAAACAGCTTCACAACTTACAGCTTCTAGACATCTGGCATTTACAATACTCTGACAATAGAGATTACATCTTCTTTTCATAACCTCACAATAGCTATAGCCGTTGTGGGGGGTTAGCCCTTCTCCGGGGGTCATTCACACAAGTATCGTCGCCAGACACCACCTAAATGACCGCTCACACACGGTCATAACATGCGGCTTTCTCGGCCCAATAGTCCAGCAGCCTCCAGGCTGTAGAAAATGCAAGTCCCTTTGGGGGATTGTAGTCCAGCAGTCCTACCGACTCTGACCTTGTGGCCCTTGTGCCGCAGGCGTCACTGCGTCCCCCAAATTCCAGGCTGTCCCTTAGCCTTGTGGTCCCTCAGCCTAGCCCGACTGAGACCACACGTACACAGAGCCTCGACAGGCCTCTGTTTCTGGGAAACACACTCTTCTTCCCCAGACTGGGAGCAACACCCAAGTCCAGCAACAGGATTAAATACCATCCCTGGACATGGGCATATTCCAAAATCCTGGACTAGAGCATGGGAAACAGGCACCAACCCAACACATTGCCTGTTCCCATTAAAAGCCCACCCCAGACTAGCTGGAGCCAGCTAAGCTAATTAGCTTGGTGTCCACCAACTAGCTTACTGGCCACCTATATCTAGGGCCTTTACTCCACCAAGGCTGTGCCCCTTGGTGACACGCTCTTGGTGCAAACACCCGTTTTTCATGCTTCCCTGGGACTTTACTGCACCCATCACTATTCACATTGCCACACCGTATAGACTACATTTTCTTGCAACGTAATCTACTGCCACATGTACATACATTGGTTCCATCTTACACTCCAACCATGCCCCTGTATTTTGCTCCCTATTGAACCCTTTGGCTCCCAACCAAGTGAGCTTTTATGTGGCGACTCAATGAATCACTCCTTTTGGACATATTGTATTTAGCAGATCTGAGACAAACAATCTCCAACTTCCTATTTCAGGTACCTCATCTCCTCCCTTGAAGTGGGAAACCCTGAAATGTGTGACTAGTGGTATGCTCATTAAACATGGGGCACGACTGAAAAGGGAAGCAGCTCATCGCTTGTGCACCTATTAGAGGTTTCCCATAAACAAACACAGCTAGATTCCACCTGAAGGAATTGACCCAGATCCAAATTGACCCAGATTAAAACTTAGCTTAACCATTAATATAAGAAATATAAAAGAATTATGTGTCCGCGCTTTTTACTAATTGGGGTATAAGTCAGGATCTCTGTTGGCACGTGTTTTAAGAGACAAAAAACTTCCATGTTTATACCCTCCATGAAACAACCATCAGACACCCTTACATACCACATGGAGGACATACTTTCCTCTTTTCAAGCATATTATACCTCCCTCTATAATCTTCCCCCACCTACCCAATTGACCGACTCTTACACTTCCATATCCAACTATACCTATATCCCTACCTAAAACAAAGTTGTTCTCTTCTTCTTTTGTCTGGGTGTCCTGTTCTCCCAGAGTGGCTAAGTCCACACTCATCAGAAGAAAACAACATGGAGGCCTCAGATTTGGAGAGTCACAGAACTATTGTTCTTTTTCATTTATTGTATTTTTATTTTGTTTAATAATGCTTTCTTTTCTCAGTGGATGATTTTGAGTGTCGTCTCCATCTGGACAATAACCTACCCAATAATAGGCTATTTATATTCTATCAGAGACTTTATCCTGACCCACATTTGTACTTTAGATACTGATTATTATTAAGTGTCTTATGCTTTATACTTTTGTATCTGTCTCATTTGTCTCAATAAACGCTTGAATGAGAAAAATGTGAACAGATCATGCAACTGTATATTTCTATACAATATTGCTCTTTTATATAACATATATTCGTGTTACAATATTATAATTTAAAATCAAATAAAACTTATATTTTTATGTTCATTACCTTTAGAACTGTGCAGTTGGAAGTCAGTTAAATTTAATTCACGATACCAAGAACAATCTTATCTTGAGTAAATGCATCTCACCCATGGGTTCTTTGGATCCATTAAAATATGCTTTATTACACAGATTTCTAGAAAAAAGATCAGACGTCAAGGTGAAGAAAAAATAATCAAGACCAGTAACTTCTATCCAACTTCAGTGGAATTTTTCGAAATAGCAGCTCATAAAGACAAATTGGTGATTAGACCACTTTCAAACAGCACTTCAAACAGCACTAATACTTTACAAATTAAATAATTTTGTTAATCCCATCAAAGACTCCTTAATTAATAACCAAACAGATTCAGTATTGTTATCTAGCTAACCCAAGAAAAGGGCAGTAAGTAAATTAAAATGAATAACATTTATAAAACAAAGTGTTACCATAGAATAGAATAGCGATAGTACAGTAATTTCATGATGGATTAATTACATAATAATACTTGTAGTCACTGCAATAATTGCTCGGTATTTTAGAATTTATCACTGTCATAGAAGATAAGAAATTCAGTTCCTCCTGTCTATGTTGAGACTAGTGATTAAAATCATAGGAAAATAGAAGGTGACAAGAATGGCTTAAATTTGTAGACTTATTTGCAGGAACTTTTTCCCTTAAATAAAAAAATAAAAAAGAATTATATTTTTACATATGAAATTGGAATATACACTACCATTTCACGTTGTCTTTTTAACTGATTTTAAACATGTCACAATTGTCATCGCAAGCAAGATAAAGCAAAGGTCCATTGCAAAGCTAAACACTATAATGCCATAGGCTCTATTCAGATTAATGATTTTCTCTCTAATAGTCTGTACTGTTATTTTCATAAAGACATATTTCATATCCTATTGATTTCAACTGTATTTTTCTGAGGTTAGTTGCCATCAGGTATCCTCCATTGTTTTCAACCCACTAAAAGTGGAGAACAGAAGACTTGCACTTTTTAGAGCTTTTTAAGTTCTTCAAGAAACTCTAAGTACATATGGAGGACAATAATATTGAAAGGGTTATTCCGGGGACAAAGCCTGGCAGCAGAGCCACATCCACGCAGTGAGCTCTGCTGTGGATCGACAGGGAGCGGGCATTCTCAGTCTCACATCATAGGCTAACATGGGCAAACTCAACAAAGATAAGTCACACCTGGGACTATGAAAACGATCTGGACCACTTTGTAAAGAAGACGAGCGGGCTGTACTCAAGAAGACTGCACAAGATGGCGCCGAGCCTTGATACTTACCAGCAGCACAAGGCCATGGACTCTGAGGAGGGAGAGAGTAGTGAAGCTGTGGTTCCTATCTCCAGAGAACACCTACCAGTATCCAGAACATCTATGCGCTAATTACTTGCTGAAGCCCTAGACCCATTAGTCCAGGAGCTCAAGAACTTTAAGCATGATTTAAAGCAGCTTGGTGATCAAGTGGAAACAGTCGAGGCCTCACAGGCCGCATGGTGAACTTTGATACGGCAAACTCCCACAATATGGATCATACACAGACCCACCTGCACTATTTATACAATCAACTGGAAGACCAGAAAAATAGTGGGAGACAAACAACTTAAAGGTTAAAAGGTTTTCCAGAAACAATCCAAGCAGACACCATTATTTCCCTGTTGATTGATTTCTTCACAGACCCTTTGGGAATAGACACAGCCGCTGATGTAACATTGGAGAGAGCACATCGGGCACTGAGACCCTCACCGACCCCCACGGAGCAACCAATGGACATAATCCATAAGTTAACAAATTTTCAGACCAAAGAAAGAATATTGAAAGCTGCTAGGGTCCCTGCGCCTGTAACTTATGTAGGCTCCACCATTTCTATTTATCAGGATTTATCCCCACTGACTTTAAAGAAAAGAAGGGCACTAAAACCACTTTTGGATGTTTTAGGCGACTGTAAGATCCTATATCAATGGCTATATCCTTTCGGATTATTCATTAACATGCCCAATAGTAAAATGGAGGTCCGAGCACATGCTGACCTAAGGAGGTTATGCGAACACCACATTTCAGACTGACAGATTGCTCTTGAGAATGACTGAGAGACTCTTTAGACTTTCAATATGTACCAACTTCTAGAAACACCAAATTGAGTGAGACAGAAAAGAGCATTCTAGTTTACTTACACAGATTTTTTTTGTTCCTTTCTTTAAGTCTTAACCCTGGTTATCCAATGTTGGGGTGTCTCCCCTTTAAGAGGGATTTGTCTATGCTGCACTAGTTTCCCTCTCCTTCCAAGATCCTCAAGGTGGCAGTCTACGCCCATCACATTCACCGCAAGTCATCAACAGCTTCCGCTGGTCTGTCAACGCTGCAGCAGCGCTTGCAATTGCCAGCTCATCGACTGTTGTGCGACGTGAGCATGCGCTGGATCTCCACTTTCCACATGTTGGCCAGGCTATGTGAGTAGCAGAGGGCAGTAGTGGAATACCAGCTACAACATGGTGGTCGCCTTTCCAGTCAGCTTCCGCTCTTCACAAGCGAGGAGTGGGCAAGGATGTTTGACCTCTGTGAGGTTTTAAGAAACTTTGAGGAATCAACACAGATGGTGAGCGGTGATAATGCTATTATCAGCATCACCATTCCACTTCTGTGTCTACTCAAAAGCTCACTGCTCACAATTAAGGCAGATGCTTTTCATGTGGAAGAGGTGGAAATGGGGGAAGACATTACACAGGGTAAGTCAGACCACCCTCAGTTCATCTTCTCAGCGCGAATTGGATGATGATGAGGAGGAGGAGTAGGAGGAAGAGGAGGAGGAGCAGGAGACTGTTGCCTCCGCTACAGAGGGTAGTACCCATGAAGTTGAATTCCATCTGTTTAGCGTGGATGGGCAGTAGAGAAGGAAGAGGATGAGGATATTGAGAGTCATCCTCCTGATGGCGACAGCAAAGTCTTGCCTGTTAGGACTCTGGCACACATGGCTGACTTTATGTTAGACTGCCATTTACTTGACCCACGTGTTTTACGCATTTTTGACATCACCGATTACTGGTTTTTCACCCTTCTCGACCACACTACAAAGAGAACTTCTCATCTCTCATTCCTGTGGTGGAGAAGACAAGCAAAATGGTGCAGAAGGTCCTTGTGGAAAAATTGCTCCAAAAATTTCCAGCTGAAACCGCTGGCAGAAGAGTACGTAGTTCCTTGGGCAACCAAGGAGGGGAGCTCAGGGGAACACACAGCAGTTCCAAAAGAGGCAAGGCAACACTCTCCAAGACCTGGGATAGTTTCATTACACCCTGCCAGCCCCCTCACGTTGATGTGCGGCCTAGTGTCACAAGGAGGGAAACGTTTTGGAAGATGGTGAAGGAGTATGTAGCAGAATGTGTCAGCGTCCTCAATGATCCCTCTGTACCCTACAACTACTGGATGTCCAAGCTGGACACGTGGCACAAACTGGCGCTCTATGCCTTGATGGTGCTGGCCTGCCCTGCTACCAGCGTTTTGTCAGAGCGGGTATTTAGTGCTGCTGGGGGCATAATAACTGATAAGTGCATCCGCCTGTTAACTCAAAATGCTGACAGGTTGACTCCTATCAAAATGAACAAGACCTGGATTGCCCCTGACTTCTCTTCTCCACTACAGGAAAGCGGCTGAACATAAAGGCATTTCAAATGTGTTTTTTATAATGTACTGATTGCACTGTATTCCCATGCACCCCTTCCACCACAAAAAAGTGTATATAGTTTAATCTTCCGTTTTATCGTCCTCCTCCTCCTCCTTTCCATCATATCAACATGCTTATTAGTCTGCCCTCGCTCCTAATTTTGTAGAGGGTCAGCTCACCAGCAGGCCCTCACCTACAATCTTTTAGAGGGTAAGCTCACCTGCAGGTACTCGCATAAAATGTTTTTGAGGGTCAGCTCGGCAGCAGGCCCTCACCAATAATATTTTACAGGGTCAGCTCACTAGCAGGCCTTGCCCATAATTTTTTCAATGGTCAGCCAGCAGCAGGGACTCTCCCCTAATGTTTTAGAGAGTCATCTCTGCAGCAGACCATCACCCCTAATGTTTTAGATGGTCAGCTCAGCAGCCAGCCCTTGCCCGTAATGATTTAGAGGGACACCAGCAGGCCCTTGCTCCTAATGTTTTTAAGGGTCACCAGCAGGCTATCAATCATAATTTTTCAAGGGTGTATGATGCCCTCCTTTATGTGTAATAAAGGGTGTATTGGAGTGCTGGTTCCTTGTAATTTTTGGAAGCCTTTTAACTTAGTGCATAGGCTTTATGATTGTAGGTGTCCCACTACCTGAACAATTGTACCACGATGTGAATGAGGCCCTCCATTATGTGATATACAGTT
The DNA here is from genome assembly GCF_014858855.1 of Bufo gargarizans. Taxonomy (NCBI): domain Eukaryota; kingdom Metazoa; phylum Chordata; class Amphibia; order Anura; family Bufonidae; genus Bufo; species Bufo gargarizans. The sequence goes on from NC_058083.1 coordinate 448,991,576, forward strand.
TGTATCAAAGTGCCTCTTCTGTGTAATTTTTGGCAGCATTTGCACTTTATATACAAGTAAATATACAGGAAAGATTGTTTCCTAACAATTTTTCCTCTAAAATCGATTAAGTCTTCAGTTTTGAGCGTATTATTGTCCGTCTGTAAAAGTGGCGTACTATTCGGACAACATTGTTCCCAGCAGTGACCTGGGAGTCCAAGATGCATCCAGAAATCCTCCCCATGCTGTTCCCGAACCATTTTGGTGGTGTTTCCGTCAATTTCTGACCTTTTCTTATGAACCTTTTCTTATGACACAGAGACATAAAAAAGCAAGACAACATTTAGCAAAAATGAATTTGAGTAAGCCAAAATCCTTCTGGGAAAACGTCTTGTGGACAGATAAGACCAAGATAGAGCTTTTTGGTAAAGCACATCATTCTACTGTTTACCGAAAAAGGAATGAGGCCTACAAAGAAAAGCACACAGTACCTACAGTGAAATATGGTGGAGGTTCATTGATGTTTTGGGGTTGTTTTGCTGCCTCTGGCACTGGGTGCCTTGAATGTGTGGAAGGCATCATGAAATCTGAGGATTACTGATTTTGGGTCGTTATGGGTTTGCGTCCGAGATCTTGGATCTTCCAGCAGGACAATGACCCCAAACAAACGTCAAAAAACACCCAGAAATGGATGGCAATAGTTCTAAAGTGGCCAGTAATGAGTCCAGATGTAAATCCCATTGAACACCTGTGGAGAAATCTTAAAATTGCTGTTGAGAAAAGGCGCCCATCCAATAAGAGAGACCGGGAGCAGTTTGTTAAGGAAGAGTGTTCTAAAATTCTGGGTGAGAGGTGTCAGAAGCTTATTGATGGTTATAGGAAGCGACTGATTTTAGTTATTTTTTCTAAAGGGTGTGCAACCAAATATTAAGTTAAGGGTGCCAATAATTTTTTCCAGCCAACTTTTGGAGTTTGGTGTGACATTATGTCCGATTAGCTTTTTTTCCTCCCTTGTTTGGTTTTGTTCCAATACACACAAAGTGAATAAACATGTGTATAGCAAAACATGTGTTACTGCAATACTTTTCTGTGAGAAATACTTTATTTTCTAGAAAAAATTCAGGGGTGCCAACATTTACAGCCATGACTGTACATAATGAGAAAACGGCTAAATTATACCAATCCGCAAAATTTTGCTACTATGTCCATGGTGATAAAGCCTCTAGATTTATTCTTTCCCATTTGAAAAAAAGGAAAGTCCACTCCTATATACATAATATACAGTGTTCCTCAGCCCAAACACTATCTCATACTGATCAGATAGCAAGCAGATTCACTGAATATTATAATCAGCTCTATAATATTAGAAATGCAACATCTACACAAGAGGAGGAGGACAGGATTATCCGAATGGAAAGGTGGCTTAATTTCATCAATCTGCCTATATTAAAAACTGAACAAGCACAGACACTGATTAGCCCAGTCACACTTGCTAAACTGAAAAAGGCTTTAAAATCTTCACCACTACACAAAAGTCCAGGCCCAAATGGACTACCCATGAAATACTATGACTCCTTCCAAAACATATTACTACCTAAACTACTTTTGGTGTGTAACTCAATTTGGGAGGGGAAACCTCTTCACCCACATATGCTGACAGCCCAAATCACCATCATACCCAAAGAGGGCAAAGACCCATACTCCTGCTCCAGTTATCGGCCAATATCACTGCTTAATAATGATCTGAAATTACTGGCTAAGATCTTGGCCCTTAGGTTATAACTAACTCTCCTCCACCAGCTGATTCACATGGAGCAGGTAGGATTTGGTAAGCAGCCGTGGAGGTGGAATGAACACCAGCCAGATCATCAGCATCATCCAATATGCTCATAATACCTCCACAACCTTAGTCCTTCTCGGCATGGATGCCAAGTAAGGCATTTGATGGGGTCGATTGGACGTACATGAAGAGAGCCATGCAATGTTTCCACATTCCCGAAGGCTTAATCAAGGCGGTTATAGCAATGTACAGGGATCCTAGAGCTCGAGTTCTAGTAAATAACACATTATCTCCTGCATTTAAAGGGAACCTGTCACTGGGATTTTGTGTATAGAGCTGAGGACATGGGTTGCTAGATGGCCGCTAACACATCCGCAATACCCAGTCCCCATAGCTCTGTGTGCTTTAATTCTGTAAAAAAAACTATTTAATACATATGCAAATTAACCTGAGATATGTCCTGTACGTGAGATGAGTCAGGTTAATTTGCATATGTCTCAAATCATTTTTTACTCAATTAAAGCACACAGAGCTATGGGGACCTGGTATTGCGGATGTGCTAGCGGCCATCTAGCAACCCATGTCCTCAGCTCTATACCCAAAATCCAGGTGACAGGTTCCCTTTAAAATCAGTAATGGAACCAGGTAAGGAAACAGCTTTCTCTGCTTTTGTTTGTTCTATCCATGGAACCACTCCTACAAGCTTTCAGGCTTGACCAAATGCACTGCTAGACCATTTTGGTACCCTCTCTAATTTTAAGGTAAGCCATAACAAATCCCAAGTACTAAATCTTACTTTCAAATGCAGAGAATACTTGAGGGGTGTTCGCCCTTTACCTGGGCGTAGCGTAGTATTCCTTTCCTGGTCATCAACCTTACTCCTCACCCTTCCGCTCCTTATTTGGAAAACTGCTAAAATCTCCCACATACTATTAGTACACTCATTAAAAACATGGGATAGATCATTCACTTCATGGTTTGGAAGTAGTATACTACCAACAGGTACTGACACTCCCTCTTCCAAGGTCTTTCTTTGCACATTTTGGAAAAATACTCCCTCACTTTCTGTGGAATGGTGCCAGACCTAGATTACATTTATACACGTTTGGTGGGCATATCCAGTTCTTGTCCCTTTTTGGACCACCGTGTGTGAAGTACCGGCCAAACTGCACAAAAAAGTGATTCCACAGATGTGCCTACTGGGCATGCTAGCCCCACCCTACAACATCCAGCATGAGAGCTGCTTATATCAACACCTATTAGCAGTGGCAAGACTGCTGATAGCTGCAAACTTGAAAACAGCTACCCCCCGCCAACATCACAATGGCTAGTTAAATGCTATCAGGTATATCGTATGGAGCAATTAGCTCATCTATTTCAACGTACGTGGGGCGCTTGGAGAAGATACAGAATTCCCCCCCCCCCCTAAACCATACTCTCACTTAGCTCTTCAATAAAGTGAACCCCATTTAGGCTATAACTACCTCTCTCTCATCCAGTTGTTTTATATGTACTTGCTCGTTATGCAATATTTAAGAGTCTTTGAATAAAGAATAATGACTGATATATTCATGCATACAGTGATATATGGATGTAAAGGACCACGCTTCACCTAGATGTACATTATTGAGAAAAATTGTTTGTACCGCAACGAATATCGTTTTGTACCTCTGTAATGAATGCTTTTATTATGTCACTATCGATTTGATACCAATAAATATGTTTTAAAAACTAAAGGGGTTATTTCATGATTAATGTAAAAAAAAAAATCTAAATCAGATATCATATAGTGGAAATCTCTTTCCAACAAAGCTAGGACCAGAACTGTAACTCACATGGTTTCAAAAATCTCTGTATTGAAATTAATATGCTTTGTTAGTTTTATTTCAAGCTTGCAGCTAAGGGGGCGTGTTCTTTTTGAGGGTCTGTTTCCTTTGGGGCATGTTCTTTTTCAGGGGCTGTTTCCTTTCTTATGCATCTCTCTCCTTGCAATTCTCACAGCTTCTATGAAAATATATGGCTGGTGGCAGTTGAAGGATGCAATGGAATATGTGTGTTCAGTTTATTGAATAACTTAGTGGATATGCAACATTTTTTACATGCAATTACAAAAGTTTTTAGATCCAGGTAGTGGTTTGAAAAACATAGTAACATAGTACATAAGGCCGAAAAAATACAATTGTCCATCCAGTTCGGCCTGTTATCCTGCAAGTTGATCCAGAGGAAGGCAAAAAAAAAACTGTAAGGTAGAAGCCAATTTTCCCCACTTTAGGGGAATAAATAGTTTCTTCCCAACGCCAATCAGGCAATCAGAATAACTCCCTGGATCAACGACCCCTCTCTAGTAGCTATATCCTGTAATATTATTACGCTCCAGAAATACATCCAGGCCCCTCTTGAATTATTTTATTGTACTAACCATCACCACCTCCTCAGCAGAGAGTTCCATAGTCTCACTGCTCTTACCGTAAAGAATCCTCTTCTATGTTTGTGTACAAACCTTCTTTCCTCCAGACGCAGAGGATGTCCCCTCGTCACAGTCACAGTCCTGGGGATAAATAGATGATGGGAGAGATCTCTGTACTGACCCCTGATATATTTATACATAGCAATTAGATCTCCTCTCAGTCGTCTTTTTTCTAAAGTGAATAACCCTAATTTTGATAATCTTTCAGGGTACTGTAGTTGCCCCATTCCAGTTATTACTTTAGTTGCCCTCCTCTGGACCCTCTTCAGCTCTGCTATGTCTGCCTTGTTTACAGGAGCCCAGAACTGTACACAGTACTCCATGTGTGGTCTGACTAGTGATTTGTAAAGTGGTAGGACTATGTTCTTATCACGGGCATCTATGCTCCTTTTGATGCAACCCCTTATCTTATTGGCCTTGGCAGCATCTGCTTGACACTGGTTTTTGCAGCTTAGTTTGTTGTTTATTAAAATTCCTAGATCCTTTTCCATGTCAGTGTTACCGAGTGTTTTACCATTTAGTATGTACGGGTGACTTGCATTATTCCTTCCCATGTGCATAACTTTATATTTGTCAGTGTTAAACCTCATCTTCCACTTATCTGCCCAAGCCTCCAATCTATCTAGATCCCTCTGTAGTAGTATACTGTCCTCTTCAGTGTTAATTACTTTACACAGTTTAGTGTCATCTGCAAAAATGCATACTTTACTATGCAAGCCTTCTACAAGATCATTAATAAATATATTGAAGAGAATAGGGCCCAATACTGACCCCTGAGGTACTCCACTAGTGACAGTTACCCAATCTGAGTGTGTACTGTTAATAACCACCCTCTGTTTTCTATCATTTAGCCAGTTACCTACCCACATACAGACATTTTCTCACAGTTTAAGCATTCTCATTTTATATACTAACCTTTTATGTGGTACAGTGTCAAATGCTTTGGAGAAGTCCAGATATACGACATCCATTGATTCGCCGCTGTCAAGTCTAAAACTTACCTCTTCATAGAAACTGATTATATTAGTTTGGCATGACCGATCCCTCACAAAGCCATGCTGATATGGCATTATTTGCTTATTTCCGTTAAGATAGTATCTCTTAGAAAACCTTCAAACAGTTCACCCACAACAGATGTTAAACTTACCGGCCTATAGTTTCCAGGCTCTGTTTTTGGACCCTTTTTGAATATTGGCACCACATTTGCCATGCGCCAATCCTGTGGGAAATTCCCTTTCCGTATAGAGTCTAAAAATATCAGAAATATGGGTCTGGCTATGACATTACTTAATTCCCTTAAGATATGGGGGTGTATGCCATCCGATCCTGGCGATTTGTCTATTTTAATCTTGTTAAGTCTCTTGAAAAATTTAGTTTTGCAAGGGACAATCCCTTTCATATTGTTTATTTACAGTATGTAGCAACATCTTGTTTTTTGATTGTGTACAATGTGATATCATTAGGATATATTCACAAAAATGTTATGCCCAAATAAACAGAATATATATAATTGTGACAGTGACAACATAATACATACGACACAACATAAGAAATAAAAAGTAAGAACATGAAAGTAGCATGTGGGAGAAGAATTAGAAACCACTCCTATCACTATAGTGTGCCTACACAAGTGCAATCTAGGCCATTCTGAAATATAAATTCTAGGTATACTATGAGGTGAGGTATAGGTGACATTGAAAAGTCATTTTCAAAAGCCCTTTTAATATATCTACATCTACATTTCATGCACTTGAACCTGATTTTGTTCTTTGAATTCAAGTTTGTTATGCATAACCATCTAACGTCGTGTCTTCCATAGACTAACATTTTATTAATTTTCTGTAAATGGTAAAATTAGATGCTAACTCACTACATGTGGAGTTCAGTTTATAACATATAATCTAGACTCTTCTAGTCTTCTATTGTTTGGTGAGGAATTTTGGGAAGGGAGACTTTATAGACTAGTAATATTTAACAAATTTGTATGTATTATATTTTTAATGAAGGCTATAACATTTTGAATTCTATGTAGTTATTTTGTTTTTGCTAACACGCTTGTCTCTTTTTGTTTGAATTATGCATAAGGAATCAATAGGAATAGGATGAATCAGTGTAGGAAAGAAAGGGAATAAAAACTCCTCAGGGGCAATATTAGCTTATGTAGAAGACAAATAAGTATTGGAATGAACTGAAGCCATGTTGAGACATCTTATTTAGCAAGGCAGCAGCCTCTGAGATTCACAGAGCTCATATCTAGTATCTTTTACTAGGAGTAGCCGGTTGCAGACACAGGTTGCATATTGCATGTTCACAGGGTCTGAATAAAAGAGAATACAGAATGAAACTTAAGGTGGAATTACACTTACCAATAATCAGCCAGATTATTCGGAACAACCATTCCTGCAAACGCTTGTTCATGATAGTCAGGCCATCTAAATGTGCCATCCTTCATCGGATGATCCTGTCGTTTGTACAGGCCCTCCAATCATCGTTCCTGGGCATCAGATTAGGCTGTCTAAACAGCGTTCTGCTACCATGAAACAATGATTCTGTATGGGGAACAGGGATCGCTATAGCGATCCCTCGTCTTCATACTGTGAAGGCGATTGCTGCTTGTAAATGCAGCAGTCTCCTTCACTGAGCAAACTGCCGACTTTTGGGAAGGAACGCTTTCTTCTCGACAATCTGCTGTTCTATCACGCGTGTAAGCCCACCTTTAGTGCACCATTTTTAACTCAATGTAATCACAAGAAAATGTACACTACCAATCAAAAGTTTAAAATACCCCAATTTTCCTAGTTTTTATTGCTATTTACACAGTTTAATGTCTCAAATATACTTTGAAATTAAAGCATAGAACAAAGCAACAAAATTGATTTTTTTACTAACCAAAGTAGCTTTTGCATATATAATAGCTAAAAACAATTGAGGCATTCTTTCCACAATGAAATTCAGATATTGTTTAGTTATTTCCAACACTATTGCAAAAGTTCCCACAATTGTGCTGCAATTGCAGTTTTTTTTATGTGGATTTGTAGCCTGGCGTCCGTGCAGGCCATTCCATTCTTTGAAGGATACCGCTTTGTTCTTGCCTAAGGTAGTTCTGGAGAAACCTAGAAGTATGTTTTGGGTTATTATCTTGCTGTAATATCAACCCCTGATCAACTAGGCATAGACCAGAGGGTACTGCATGGAGCTCTAAAATGCTATGGTAGGCCTTTTTATCCAGTGTGCCAGTCATCCTTTGCAAATTGCATCTCTGAATCCATCAAAAGAACCTAGACCAGTAGGCTTTCTCCTCCATGTTTGACAGTTGGTGTCACACACTGAGGGAGAAGCCACCCATTCACCTATTCAATTGCATACAATAACCCTACACGGTTTACCAAATATCACTAGTCCATAAGACTTTCTTCTGATCTTCAGTAGTCCACTGGAGGTGCTACTTGGCCCAGGAAAGCCTCTTTTTATTATTTTTTAATCTTAACAGTGGCTTTCTTACTTGTACTCAACAAATCAAACCTGCAGCTTGAAGTCTTCTCTTTACAGTTGAAATGGAAACTTGTTTATTTTGACCTGCATTAAACTATGCTTAAAGATGTTTTGCAGTGAACCTCCAATCATCCAAACTATTGACTCTCAAAAACTTGTCTTCTGATTTTGTTGTGGCCTTTGGTCTGACAAACCTTTTGCTGTCAGAGTTTCCAAGTACCTTTTCATGGTATAGGAAACTGTACTCAATGACACCTTGACTTTCTTTGCAATTTCTCTATAGGATAGACATACACTTCTAAGAGTTATAATTTCCTGTCTTCTTTTATTAATTGCCTTTTTTCTTGCCATTATAATTATAGATGAGCAAAATAAAAAAAAAATCAATTTGGTCTGTTTGCCGAATTTTCGGAAAAGATTTATGTCACGGATGATGTTGCAGATAGCTGGAAGTAATGAATAAAACGTCCGATTGGCTTGATCCCAAACTAAGGAGCATATAGGTGACCCCTATAAAACCATAACAGCTCACCCTGACTGCTAAGCACATACAAGGGTCTCAAAGGTAGACGATAGTATGCCCACGTACCTAAGTCTGTGTGACACCTGAAAACCCTATAATTGTGAGGGGACACGACCACCGGCTCCCTGCACTTCATACGGAGGGAGTCAGGGTCACCTAGAATCAAGCCAGCAAGGAAACACAATACATGAAAGGACTTATCTGAACAAGCAGCAGCAGAAGCCTCCAGCACTGAACACTTCATCCAGGAAGTAGTATAAACTGCAAAGTGAGGCAGTATGGGAGGGAATATAAAGGAAAGATGATTAGTCTAAATAGGTGACACCTGGGAGAAGGAAATGAAATGAGAAAGTGAAACCAAAACATAGAACATCATGCAAGAGGTAGAGAAGGACGTCTGTCAGACCTTTTCACAGAACTGGCGGTGACAATTTAATTCGATCTGAATTTATTTTTGGCAAATCACGTTAAAAAACAACTATTTCCTGGCTGCATAGAACCTGTATAGTGGTTGTGGCGAAAATAACCTTGCCACATTATGGAGACTTTAATTTTCCTGATGTAAACTGGAAAACCAAAATAGCTAGTTCTGCCAGGAGTAAATATATTCTAAATTCCCAACTGGGATTATCTCTACAGCAAGTAGTTGAGGAGCCAACCCGGAAGGAGGCCATTTTAGATTTAGTAAATTCACAAATAGGAAATTGGTATCTAATATTCCTGTAGGGGAAAGCTTGGGATCTAGTGATCACCAGTCAGTGTGGTTTAAGTACAGTGACTGAGTCACACCACACAAAAACAAAAGTTTTAGATTTTTAGAAAAACTTACTTTTCTAAAATTAGATTAGTGGTATACGAGTCACTATCAGATTGGAACAGTTTCAATGGAGTCCAGGAGAAATGGGACTACTTAAAAGTGGCACTATTGAAGGCAACAGATAATTGCATTAGGCTTGTCAGTAAAAGCAAAAAATGGAAGAGACCACTGTGGTACTCAGCAGAAGTGGCCAATATCATTAAAAACAAAAAGATAGCATTTAGTAATTATAAAAAAAAAAAATGAGGCTAGCAGGCAGATTTATAAGATTAGGCAGAGAGAGGCCAAACAAGTTATAAGAGCTTCTAAAGCACAGGCAGAAGAGAAATTAGCTCAGTCATTGAAAAAAGGCGATAAGACATTCTTCAGTAGCGTTGATCACGAATATTCGAATTGCAAATTTTTATTGCGAATATAGGTACTTTGAAAATTTGCAAATATTTTGAATATAGTGATATATATTAGTAATTTTGAATATTTGAGATTTTTTTTATTGCAAATTTTTCAATTGCCGAATAAAAACATGATTCCTCCCTGCTTCTTGCTTGTGGGCCAATGACTTATTGGCCCACAAGCAAGAAGCAGGGAGGAATCATGACTATAAATGGGAAAAATTATGAATATTCTAAAAAACAAAAATATAGCATATAACTATTGAAAAAAGCTAAATTGCTTTATTTTTGTTAGTTTTTTTCTAATATCCAGTATATTGCTATATATTCTTGTTTTAGAATATTACGAATATTTGAAAAAACTAATATATTAGATTTTTTGAATATTCGTGATATTCTAAAACAAGATTATATAGCAATATAGCGAATATTCGAAAAAAAACTAATATAGAGCAATTTAGCTAATATAGTGCTATAATCTATAAACTATTGAAAAAAAATGATTATATCAATATAGTAGCTAAATTGCTCTATATCCTTTTTTTTTATATTCGGTATATTGCTATATTTTCTTGTTTTATAATATTTGAAAAAACAAATATATTCGATATAGTGCTATGACTCACTGGCCCACAAGAAGCAGGGAGGAATTATATTTTTGCTCGTCAATTGAATAAATTTGCAATAAAAATTTGCATTACGAAAATTTGCATATTACCCGATCATTACCTTTTAAGTAAAAAAATCGTAGGATATAACGAATATTCAAATTCGCGAATATTCGCCAAATATTCTACTAAATATTCATGAAATAGTGCGAATTTGAATATGAGCACTGCCGCTCATCACTATTCTTCAGATACATAAAAGAAAAAAGGAAACTAAAACAAGGAATTTAATTAAAAACAAAAGAAGGAAGGTATCTGGAAGAAGATAAAGAACTAGCTGACTGCCTCAATGAATACTTCTGTTCAGTTTTTACAAAGGAAAATGAAGGAAAAGGACCTCAGTTAGGAAGGAAGACTAATGAATCTTTTGATGCATGTGTCTTTACAGAGGAAGAGGTTCTAAGTCAGCTGTCTAAAATTAATACAAATAAGTCACAGGGGCCTGATGGGATACACCCAAAGCTATTAAAAGAGCTTAGCGGTGAACTAGCAAAACCATTAACAGATTTATTTAACCAATCACTGGTAACAGGAGTCGTCCCAGAAGATAATTAGCAAATGTTGTGCCCATTCACAAGAAACGTAGTAGTGAGGAATTGGGCAACTATAGGCCAGTAAGCCTGACATCAATAGTGGGGCAATTAATGGAAACCATACTTAAGGAGAGGATTGTGGAACATCTAAAATCCCATGGATTGAAAGATGAAAAACAGCATGGGTTTACTTCAGGGAGATCGTGTCAAACTAATCTTATTGATTTTTTTGATTGGGTGACTAAAATAATAGATGGCGGAGGTGCAGTAGACATCGCTTATCTAGACTTTAGTAAGGCTTTTGATACTGTTCCACATAGAAGGCTTTTCAATTAATTGCAGTCTTTGTGCTTGGACTTTCATATTGTTGAATGGATTAGGCAGTGGCTGAGGGACAGACAACATATTGTTGTAGTCAATGGAGTATATTCAGACCATGGTCTTGTTACCAGTGGGGTACCTCAGGGATCTGTTCTGGGACCCATATTGTTTAATATCTTTATCAGCGAAATTGCTGAAGGCCTCGATGGTAAGGTGTGTCTTTTTGCTGATGACACAAAGATTTGTAACAGGGTTGATGTTCCTGGAGGGATACACCGAATGGAAAAGGATTTAGGAAAACTAGAAGAATGGTCAAAAATCTGGCAACTAAAATTTTATGTTGATAAGTGCAAGATAATGCACCTGGGGCGTAAAAACCCAAGAGCAGAATATAAAATGAGTGGTACAGTCCTAACCTCAGTATCTGAGGAAAGGGTTTTAGGGGTCATTATTTCAGAAGACTTAAAGGTAGGCAGACAATGTCATAGAGCGGCAGGGGAAGCTAGCAGAATGCTTGGGTGTATAGGGAGAGGCATTACCAGTAGAAAGAGGGAGGTGTTGTTCATGCCACTCTACAGAGCACTAGTGAGACCTCATTTGGAGTATTGTGCTCAGTACTGGAGACCATATCTCCAGAAGGATATTGATACTTTGGAGAGAGTTCAGAGAAGAGCTACTAAACTAGTAGATGAGTTGCAGGATAAAACTTACCAGGAAATATTAAAGGACTTTAACATGTATAGCTTGGAAGAAAGACGAGACAGAGGGGATATGATAGAAACTTTCAATTACATAAAGGGAATCAACAAGGTAAAAGAGGAGAGAATATTTAAAAGAAGAAAAATTGCTACAAGAGGGCATAGTTTAAATTAGAGGGGCAAAGGTTTAAAAGTAATATCAGGAAGTATTACTTTACTGAGAGAGTAGTGGATGCATGGAATAGCCTTCCTACCGAAGTGGTGGCTGCAAATACATTGAAGGAGTTTAAGCATGCATGGGATAGGCATAAGGCCATCCTTTATATAAGATAGGGCCAAGGGCTATTCATAGTATTCAGTGTATTGGGCAGACTAGATGGACTAAATGGTTCTTATCTGCCGACACATTCTATGTATCTATGTTTTTAGATAATAGAGATAAGCAAATCAATTCAAAATTTTTGGCGATTTGATTTGATTTTGTACAGAAAGAAGAGAAAAAAGCGAACACAAAAATAATGAAAAAAGTGAGAGACTAGAGAGAGAAAAAAATGAGTCCTTCGAGACCTCAGAGTTTGATATACAAATTTTCAAGCTAATTGGAGCATGTTCGATTGAGGTTGAATCACTTCTGAAGCTTAATCTCAATTTGGAACAATTTGCTTATCTCTAATAGATGTCTTCATTTGGGCCAGTCCTGGGAGTGAGGTTTGCCTCACAAAGGTGGGTAAAAAAAGTTAAGTTATTTTAATAGTGTTTCTTTTCTCATATTGCTCTCTTAACATACACATTCTACAGGGAGCTATTAAGTCTTATCTCAAGTCACTAAACGTGATGATTTCACAGTAAAGGTGTTGGCCATCAAATACTTTTTGGACCAGGAATCAAGAAACATGATGACCTACACTTATGCTTCAGACATCATCTTTGCTGCTTTCTTCTCATCTACAGCCATTCAGAATAGAATCATCATTACATATCAGTGAACTTGTGAGAAAGGAGGTTTAACAGCATTACCTAATACTGGGAATCAATATAGTGTATATATACTGTCTGCTTGATCAAGTAATTTGTTTCCTCAGATATTTTATTAATAACTTGATTTTTACAATATGCACTTGTCCATTTTTATTTTTTTAGCTTTTGTAATGTTTTATGATAATTGTTTGCTTTCTTTTACCCATAGTAGTTATGTAGGTGCATGTTAACGCTAGATTGGTAATGATCAGCAGGATCTTTTCTGTAGTTGGTTAGTGGTCTGCTAAATTAAAGTTCTTTCCTTCGCTAGTTTAAGACTGCTTTGTATTTCCCTAATCAACCACTTGCTTTAAATTGTCTACCTTGCCTTTGATTAACCTTTAACATTAACACATAATTTAACACAATGCCAAAATAACTGAAGCATGTCTATACTTCACTGCCACTGATTTGAATGTCTAATATAACTGTCCCTACAAACAGGGTTTGATTTATAGTCTCTCACGCTTAAGCCAATTTTCCAACCAGGCTGCATATTCCTTACGGTTACCATCATGTACTAATTTACTCCTATTTATTTCCGCCATCATCATCTAAGTACAAAAAGCATAGTATAACACTTTCCTACACTGACTAAAAAGACACACATCTCTATAATTTATGAATTATTTCACCTTTATTAATATTTTACAATATAACAATACAATTTTACAATTTCTTTAATTTCTGAATTCAGCTTTAACAGATATGCCATTCTTGCTTTCTGATTTATGCATTATGCTGACCTCCCCTTAATTCTCTTCACAGGAGAACCCAACCTCTACCTCTATAAGATCAAAGTAACTCTTGACCATAAATTACCAATTAAATGCCCTTGTTCGTTCTTGTACTTCAACAGGTCACAGCCTATTTTGCTGGTTCAGAAATGTGACCTACCTAAAAATTCAAAGACAGAATTATGAAATAGAGAAATATGTTCCTTAATCCAGTTCTTCTATGACTGAAAAGTTAAATGCTTTTACTGTGTCAGCAAATACTTTAGAGAATAGAAAGACAGATAGATAGATATAGATGGACCGGACACAATTTTGATAAAAAATGTGTGCAAAATGCTTCTAATGTTTGTATGGTAAGTAGACATTGGGAAATATAACCTTTGATAACCCCCTCCTGCCATGCTAAACAAACGTTCAGACACCTCCAAGACGTAAAGGGCAAGCTCAGGCCATGTGCCCAATTTGGAGACCCAGAAGTTGAAGGGGGCAGACCCATCAGTCAGTACGTGTAGGCGTGTGCACACATACTGCTCCACTATGTCGCATGTCTCTGTGATGTCCTCGATCCAACTGGATATCTGCTCTATCAACTTTCAATGTTCTTTTCAATGCCTACCATGTTGATCAGGGTTAGCGGCGAATCAGGGTTCCACGCCAGAGAGGGAGCATGAGAAAGGGATGCCACATCCAAGGGAGGTCAAAGTATGAAATTAAATGTGATCGAGCGGTAATGTGGGACAAGTTATTGAAGCTGAAGCTTCCAAGTAAAGGAGAGGGCGCGCTGCAATTACCTACTCCCGACTCGGGGAGGTAGTGACGATAAATAACAATACAGGACTCTTAAGATGCCCTGTTATTGAAATGATTAATAAAATATTATAGGGAATGTCACTGGGGTATTTTGGACTTTTAAACGTTAGACAGGATAGCCCTGCTGCCGCTTTGTATAACTTTTGCCTGGATAACTTTTGCCTGATTGCACGTCCCCGTAACATCCACAATCTATTTGGATATCTTCTCTATCAACTTTCGATGTTCTTTTCTGCACCTACCATGTTGATCACGGTTAACGGCGAATCAAGGTTCCACGCCGGAGAGGGAGTGTGAGAATAAGATGTTACATCCAAGGGAGGTCAATGGCTCCAATGTGATTGAGCGTAAATGTGGGACAAGTTGTTAAAGTTGAAGCATCGAATAAAAGGAGGAGGTGCGCGTTAATTAAAGACAAATTTGAGAAATTTAATTCACTGTCACCTATGCAGAACAGGGTTTTTTTATCGCCAAAAATGGGTTAATGTCACCCACCAATAGAACAGATGATTTTTTAAAATTTCGGTCCCTGTCAACTATGCAGAGCAGGGGTTTGTATTTGGCAAAATTGGTAAAATGTCACCTGACAATGTAACTGACGATTTTTTGAAATTTATGTCCCTGTCACCTATGCAGAGCAGGGGTTTATTCACGGTAAAAATGGTAAAATGTCACCCAAGAATGTAACAGACACTTTTGCACCCTGCTCCCTCTTTTGCTGTGCTGGTGCCTCTGTGCGACCACCGCCTCTTCCCCCGAACTAGACAGGTCACTTGCATGACCTTGATTCCTTGTGGGGTCTAGTATCTCATAATCCTTCACATCATCTTCCACCCACTCTTTACCCCTGCCCTCCTTATCGGTCTAAATCTGCAGTGGCTGGCGTCTGTGTTTTGTCATCATCCGAGACGTGCTGCCGTGGTCCTCCCATGTACTCATCTTGAAACATAAGTGGTTGGACAACAGTGCACTGAATCTCTTCCACTTCTGGTGCAGGGCTATGTGGATGGCTATGGCAAACCCTGCCAGCAGAATCATCAAAAGGCAGAAGAGACTGCTGCATGACTTGGGGCTAAGACTGTTTGGCTAATTTGCAAGGGGGTGAGGTGAAAGACTAATGGACATCGGCTGCAGGTGCCAACTCTGATATTTCTGCAGGGGACTGGGTGGGAGACAATGTGAAGGAACTGGAAGCACTGTCAGAAACCAAATCTACTATCGCCTATACTTGTTCTGGTCTCACCATTTGTAGAGCCGCATTAGGCCTGACCAAATAACGCTGAATGTTCTGTCGCCTACTCGCACCTGAGGAAGGAGTTTCACTTGTAGGTGTAGCTGGCACAGATGGACCACGTCCTCTCCCTGCAACAGGAGCTCCACCAGCAGCACCACGACCTGGGCCACATCCCTTATTTGACGCTCTCCTCATTATCCACCAATTTGGTATTTTGCCCAAAATGGGTGTTTTTTTAATAACAGAATATTATTGCAGTATTTCAAGATTGTATAGAGAGAATAGACCAGGCACTCTATATATGTAACTAAGATGAGATATTTATTACATATAATGACATATAAAAGCATAAAAATAATAATAACTAATACGTCTAGACAATTTCATGCAGTGATAACAAAATGTGTATAATAAAATGTAGCAATATACAGTGTGACAGCAGCAATATGGCAGTTTTAGCAGCAGTAACACATCAATGTAGCAGATGGTAGCAGAAATGGAGGTAAAAATCACAATCCAGTAGTAGCGATGTTACAATCCGAAATAAACCGCAAATGTAGCTGGGGAATAAGACTGATATCAGCAAAATAGCAGCATAGATAGTTCCTCATAGAAAACCGCAATAATGCCTTTGTAAAAGTTTCCAAATACAAGATAACTTGGGTATGCACAGTTCTGCTCCTAACTCGCTGTATTGAAGCAAAGACTGGTGGATTGCCGGTCTTTGCAGTATGACATATAAAAGCATTATTTTTATGCTTTTATATGTCATTATATGTAATAAATATCTCAACTTAGTTACATATATAGAGTGCCTGGTCTATTCTCTCTATATTATCACTATTTGCTTGTGGCTGGGTGGGCCACTTAGACCAAGAGCACCTGTTCCATCTTGTCCAGATGAAGTGATCCACAGATAATTTATTGAATATTTCAAGATTGTATTTCACAGATGCAGCAAAGGCCTCCACTTTAGTATTTTGCCCAAAATTGTGTTTTTTTTAATAACAGAATATAACAGCAGTATCTAACGCTTGTATTTCACACTGACAAATGCAGCAACGGTCGCTAATTTAGTATTTTGCCCAAAATGTGTGTTTTTTGAATAACAGAATATTATTTCAGTATTTCACGATTGGATTTCACAATTACAGATTCAGCATAGGCTGAATGGGTGTTTTATTTTAAACCCAGAATATTATTGCAGTATTTCAAGCTTGTATTTCTTGTATTATCTTTGGAGTAGAATTCCTTTGCACTTTTGCCCTTCCTATACAATAGAACGCCTTGATTAGGTGGTACATATAGGTGTGCTTGCTCCTCCTCCCATCGGTTGCTTGACGCACCTGGACGTGACTAGGAGCAGCACACCATATGTGTGGAGTCTGCGCTCCTGAACATAGAAGCCCAACGGTTTAGATAGGTTTAGCGTAGGACCCGCCTGACCTGAGACCACCTTGGCGCTTGGTAGGCTGGCACAGATGTGTTTTGATCAAAATATATTGGCTAAGTGTCTCAGATTTTATCATATCAGAGTGAGGACTTTGTTTATAGATAATGCTTGCATCTACTTTACTAAGTTCATTATTATCTTATTTCTATGATTTTCTTCAATAATATGGCCAGGGACATCCACACATTTATATATCATACCGTGCAGGATGATTTTACCTTTGTTTTTTCTGTGATTTTTTTTTGTCTATTTCACTGTGACAAATGCAGCAAAAGGCCCCAGATGTAGGGTATTGCCAACAATGGGTGATTTTTTTTTTTTAAACCTAGAATATTATTGCAGTACTTCAAGCTTGTATTTGACTATCACAAAAGCACATATGCAGTGCTGGTGCATTGAACGTGCATAAAATGGCTGCCGACGCCCACCTAAATAACAGATGGATAAAAGTTATTTTTCAGTCTCACTGGTCTCAGGGCAGGGTAAAATTATTGTGCACTACACCCACAAAACAAAATTGCTGTCGATTGCTGAGTTAAACAAGCCTCTCTGATAAAAGATTCTTTCCTATTCTCTCCCTCACAGCAGCAGCATCCTCTCCCTACACTAATCAGAGCAGAGTGACGTGCAGCGCTACTCCAACTTATATAGAGGCTGGGTCACATGCTGCACTGGCCAATCACAGCCATGCCATTAGTAGGCATGGCTGGGATGGCTTCTAAGGGCACACAAGTTAAATGCTTGTTTATCGGCTGCTCTGCAGCCTTTCAAAAAGCACCATTAATTCGCCGAACACTGAACCCGAACCTTAACTTTTACTGAAAAGTTTGCGTTTTGGTCCGGGATCCAAGAATCCTAAAGTTCGGTATGAACCAGAACTTTACAGTTCGGGTTCGCTCATCCCTAATGGTAAGTATAGCAGTAATGCAATATACAGTACATTTATTTAAAACTTAGTTGTTGTTGTTTTTTTTGCATAGATAGATAGATAGATAGATAGATAGATAAATAGATACATTTGTTCCTTCAGTTAAAAATATAACATTAGTTAAAATTAAACAATCTAATTGTATACTTAGCACAAATAGATAGAAAAATAAAAGCAAGATAGATTCTAGATAGATAGATAGCACCATACATGTGAAAAGGACAGTAGGATGAAAGCCACAACGAACCAACTCTACACTCCCATCCTCTTTAGTCCACAAAAAAGAACAAAAAACACAACATGATTTCCGGGAAACATACTTTAGTCACCCATATATGTACAATGGAGTCCTGCAACCATTTTTTTTTTTTTTGGTGGGGGGATAGATAATCAGACATATTTTATAGTCCCACATTGAGAAAAATTAAGTATCAGAAGATGTAAAAACCATACATACTCCAATACCTACTGTACTAATCCTTTGCCACATAGATATTATGAAAGACAATAAAAACTCTGAATTCAGAAAGTGATTGTGAAATGATGAAATAGTAAGTAACCAAGTAAAGCAAAGCAACAGTATATGATTAAATCACATGAGTTATCCCAAATGGAGCGGTAGTGGGAATGTTGTTCCCCTGCTCCATTCATCACACGTGCCCTGACCAATGCAGTTACTGGGAAGGTTCACCTAACCACGGACACATGGACAAGAGCCTTCGGCCAGGGATGCTACATATTCCTGACGGCACACTGAGTAAATGTTGTTGAGGCTGACGGCACACGGCTACCACATCCAAGCGAGGCAGTGTGTGTACAAATTACCTATAATTAGGTGAGGGCCTGCAGGTGAGCTGACTGTCACGGATGAGGATGGGGAAAACCCTCAGCCGTGCGTTGCCGGAAGATGTTAGTGGCTGCTCGGCCAGGACGACAGAATTAGGGAGCAGGTCACCTTCTAACGCATCCCTAATCCGACCCTAACTCCTAGCTGCATGAGCCGACCTTGAAGGTAGGAGGGCCCATGCTCAGGAACCTCGGATCCCTACTCACCCTCCGCCGATCCCTGAACTAGGAGTTGGGTAGACCACCTGCTCCTCCTGGATGCGGAGAAACAGGAGTCTAAAACTGGCCGAGCTGCAATGGGATGTAACCATAAACAGACTATGGATATGGCAGGAGAGTGAAAGACTTCCACCTCTACCTGCCACAGACACACTGACTGGATCCCTGGACACAAGTGCTGGCTGTCCACACACAAACATAGAAGGACACAGCGCACATAAACACACAGGGACCCAGAACCATAGCTGCAATAATAACAGACACCACATAGACATAAACATAACATCACATAAACATATAGTATCACAATTTATGACCACAAGGGTGTCCCTCACAGGCAGATGGTATATGGGACCAGAAGAGTGCCTCCAGCTTACTACAAGGCTGGAGTACCCCTCAGAACTCAGGTCTCAACTGAGGTTAAATAGACCATGTAGCCACACCCACGCAGACACACCCAGTGCTCACAGACTAGGAAGGGAATTAACCCTTCACACACCAGGGAAGGGAAAACAGCAACTAAAAGGGGAATACACACAATAAACCCCGTGCACACCAGACAAGGAAAGTGCACACATATAAACACACACTGCCAAGTGTAACCGCATGCAGATTGCAGCAAGCTGCCTAGAAACAGCTCAGGCTGCTATACTGCCAAGTATAAACATGTTGCCAGCAGCAACCACATGTGAGGCAACAATCCAGCCGCCCTCACAATGTGATTGACAAAAACCAAACCGCAGGCAACTGCATGCGGATAAGGAGTCACGACCATGACCATAGTCATGACAATGACCCTGTAAAAGATTTTAGGTGCGGGCCTGCTGGTGAGCTGACCCAGTAAAAGATTTTAGGTGCTGGCCTGCAGGTGAGCTGACCCTGTAAAAGATTGTAGGTGAAGGCCTGCTGGTGAGCTGACCCTATAAAAAAAAAATATGCAAGGGCATGCTGGTGAGCTGACCCTGTAAAAGATTTGATTTGACAGGATTTCTTGGAGTCAGTAGCACCTGTGCCATTCCAGGGTACGAGTCGCTTCCAGCCTCAACAACATTTACTCAGTGTGCCATCAGGAATATGTAGCATCCCTGGCTGAAGGCTCTTGTCCATGTGTCCGTGGTTAGGTGGACCTTCCCAGTAACTGCATTGGTCAGGGCACGTGTGATGTTATGGGACACATGCTGGTGTAGGGCGGGCACGGCACACCTTGAAAAATAGTGGCGGATGGGAACTGCGTAACGCGGGAAGGCCAGAGACATCAGACTGCAGAAGGCCTCAGTATCCACAAGCCTAAATGGCAACATTTCCAGGGCCAGTAATTTGTAAATCTGTGCATTTAGTGCTATGGCCTGTGGGTGGGTGGCTGGGTATTTGCGCTTGCGTTTAATTGCCTGGTGTAAGGACATTGTACGCTGCGCTGGGACATGGAAGTGGATATGGTCGCTGATGGTGCTTGCGAAGGTCCAGGTGCAGGGCGGGAGGCAGCCTCGTCTGTGCCTTCCACAGGAGATTGGCCAGCACGTACCATAGGGGAAGAGGAGACAGTGGTGTGAACTGCAGACACAGATTGTGAACTCAGGCGTTCGTCCCACTTATTGGGGTGTTTTGATGCCATGTGGCGGATCATGCTAGGGGTGGTGAGGTTGATAGTGCTCACACCCTGTCTTTTTTTTGGTGTGGCACAGGTTGCAAACTACTATTCTTTTGTCGTCCTTACTTTCCTAAAAAAAAAAAAAAAATCGCCATACTGCATAACACCTACCCCTTGGCAAGGGAGATTTCTGAAAGGGGCTGCTCCGTGGAACAGTCGCGGGCCTGTGTGGTGTGACCCCCCCTTCTGCCTTTTGCCACCCGACTGCCTCTTCCAGCCAGTTGCGGTGCTGCAGATCCCTTCCCCTCTGTACTGCTGTCCTCGCTCGGCTTTCCAGGTTGGGACCTCATTGTCCACCACCTCCTCCTCCACTTCCTCACTCTGATCATTCTCTAGATTTGTTGACCTAACCACAACCTCAGTGATTGACAACTGTGTCTCATCCGCTTCATCAACCTCTTGAGACAGTAATTGCGTTTGACTCATTGGCAACTGTGCCTCATCATCATCTACCTCATTAAACACTAATCGCCGTTCCCCACCGTAATTTTCTTGTGGCTGTGGATGCTCAAGAGGTTGGGAATCGGGGCACAAGATCTGACACTCTTCAAGCGTGTTTGGGTAGAGGGCCAAATCAAGGAATCAAGCTGAAAAGAGCTCCTTGGAATATCCGTGTGTGGGATCACTTGTTTTCCCAGACTCTCCATGGTGGGAGGATGGAGGATCAGGGTGAGGATTGGGTTGAGTAGACTATTGGCTACTTAGACTGGACTTGGTGAAAGACAGGGTGGTGCTTAACCGACTGGAAGCATTATCTGCTGCAATCCAACCGACCACCTGGTCTCGCTGGTCTGATTTCAAGAGTGGTGTCCTGCGCCACCCTGCAAACTGGGACATGAAGCTAGGTATCGTTGATGATTGTTTTTCTTAAGCTCTGTTAGCAGGCACAGTTTCACCGTGCCCAGGGCCACGGCCTCTGCATGCACATTCAGCATCACTGCCACTGCCACGTCCCTTACTGCTCACCTTCTTCATATTAAATGTTATATATGATTGAAAGTCTATCACAGGCGTAGGATTTGGAAGTGTATGCGAAAAAATATTTTAAAAGGTATTTAGCATGTGGAAACGTCACACAGGAGATATCCTGCAGGTAAAGTCAATGATGTCACCAGTGGCTATTGAAAAATTACAGGGAATGTCACAGGTATTTGGGATGAGGAAACGTTATACAGGAGAGGTACCAATGGTAATGTCACTGTCAGCAGCTTTTTGAAGTGCACATATTAGGCTACTTTCACACTAGCGTTCGGGCGGATCCGTTCTGAACGGATCCGCTCATATTAATGCAGACGGAGGCTCCGTTCAGTACGGATCCGTCTGCATTAATAACTTTAAAAAAATTCGCAAGTGCGCAAGTAGCCTGCGCGGATCCGTTCAGACTTTCAATGTAAAGTCAATGGGGGACGGATCCGCTTGAAGATTGAGCCATATGGTGACATCTTCAAGCGGATCCGTTCCCATTGACTTACATTGTAAGTCTGAACGGATCCGCACGCCTCCGCACGGCCAGGCGGACAGCTGAACGCTGCAAGCAGCGTTCAGCTGTCCCCCTGTCCGTGCGGAGGCGAGCGGAGCGGAGGCTGAACGCCGCCAGACTGATGCAGTCTGAGCGGATCCGCTCCATTCAGACTGCATCAGGGCTGGACGGCTGCGTTCGGGTCCGCTCGTGAGCTCCTTCAAACGGAGCTCACGAGCGGACCGACGAACGCTAGTGTGAAAGTAGCCTTACACTGCAGATGTGGCCCTGGTAATTTCACTGTCAGAAGCAGACACCGTCTTTTGACAATTTACACTGTATGTCACAGCTATTTTTTGGATGCGCACACTTTACACTGGAGATGTGACGCCGCTAATGTCACTGTCCGCAGTGGACACCATCTACAGAAAAAGTTCACTGGATGTGAGATTTTTGGGATGCGCACACTTTACACTGGAAATGTGGCGCAGCTAATGTCACTGTCCGCAGCGGACACTGTCTACAGAAAAAGGACACTGTATGTCACAGACATTTTTTGGATGCGCACACTTTACACTGGAGATGTGGCGCAGCTAATGTCACTGTCCGCAGCAGACACCGTCTACGGAAAAGGGACACTGTATGTCACAGATAATTTTTTTCAGTGCACACGTTACACTGCAGATGTGGCACTGGTTATGTCACTGTCCGAAGCGGAAATGGTCTGCAGAAAAAGTACACTGGCTGTGAGATATTTTTGGGATGCGCACACTTTACACTGGAGATGTGGCGCAGCTAATGTCACTGTCCAGAGCGGACACCGTCTGCGGAAAAAGAACACTGGATGTGAGATATTTTTGGGATGCGCACAATTTACACTGGAGATGTGGCGCTGCTAATGTCATTGTCCGCAGCGGACACCGTCTACAGAAGAAGGACACTGTATGTCAAAGATACATTTTTTCAGTGCACACGTTACATTGCAGATGTGGCACTGGTTATGTCACTGTCAGAAGCGGACACCATCTTTTGAAAAAGTACACTGTATGTCAGATATATTTTGGATATGCACACTTTACACAGGAGATGTGGCACAGCCAATGTCGCTGTCTGCAGCGGCCTAACTATTGTACGCTATTTAGCGATGAATGCGCTAAAAATAGATATTGCTGCCACACACATTAGTCCTCAGAAGGACTTTGGGGTCTCTAAAGTTTTAGCTATTTAGCTCAGTGTGCACTTAAAAAAGATATTTCTGCTGCCACACACAATAGTTCTCAAAAGCACTTTTGGGTCTCTGAAACGTTTTAGTGGTAAAAATATTCTTAAATCACTCCCTACTCTATCTGTCCGTTCCTCCACACGTCCATTCACATGTCCATAGTGTATTGCGGTTCCGTAATACACCCGGCCAGCACCTCCATAGAACTGCCTATTCTTGTCTGCAATTGTGGACAAGAATAGCACGTGTAAAACTTCCTGAGAAGCTACGCCAGCATGCTACTGGAGCCCAGCCTGTCAGATACCAGCTGACTAAAAAAATCTAAATACTCAATTAGGCTGGCTCACAGTATCTTTGCATACATATACATACAGTATATTAAACAAATAAAACAATCAATTTAAAACCACTTTGATACATGACCATGTTCCCATTAACATGCAAAAATGCGGAGCTCAAGTATATACAGTATCAAGATAAAATTGGAGAACTCCAATTAAAATGACCTCTTTGCTCTCCAAAATCTTGTTTTGTATACCAATAATTCCTCTGGTATATACAAACCGGATTCCAAAAAAGTTGGGACACTACAAATTGTGAATAAAAACTGAATGCAATGATGTGGAGGTGCCAACTTCTAATATTTTATTCAGAATAGAACATAAATCACGGAACAAAAGTTTAAACCGAGAAAATGTACCATTTTAAGGGAAAAATATGTTGAATCAGAATTTCATGATGTCAAAAAATCCCAAAAAAGTTGGGACAAGGCCATTTTCACCACTGTGTGGCATCTCCCCTTCTTCTTACAACACTCAACAGACGTCTGGGGACCGAGGAGACCAGTTTCTCAAGTTTAGAAATAGGAATGCTCTCCCATTCTTGTCTAATACAGGCCTCTAACTGTTCAATCGTCTTGGGCCTTCTTTGTTGCACCTTCCTCTTTATGATGCGCCAAATGTTCTCTATAGGTGAAAGCTCTGGACTGCAGACTGGCCATTTCAGTACCCGGATCCTTCTCCTACGCAGCCATGATGTTGTGATTGATGCAGAATGTGATCTGGCATTATCTTGTTGAAAAATGCAGGGTCTTTCCTGAAAGATATGACGTCTGGATGGGAGCATATGTTGTTCTAGAACCTGATTATATATTTCTGCATTGATGGTGCCTTTCCAGACATGCAAGCTGCCCATGCCACACACACTCATGCAACCCCATACCATCAGAGATGCAGGCTTCTGAACTGAGCGTTGATAACAACTTGGGTTGTCCTTGTCCTCTTTGGTCCGGATGACATGGCGTCCCAGATTTCCAAAAATAACTTCGAATCGTGACTCGTCTGACCACAGAACAGTCTTCCATTTTGCCACACTCCATTTTAAATGATCCCTGGCTCAGTGAAAACGCCTGAGCTTGTGGATCTTGCTTAGAAATGTCTTCTTCTTTGCACTGTAGAGTTTCAGCTGGCAACGGCAGATGGCACGGTGGATTGTGTTCACTGACAATGGTTTCTGGAAGTATTCCTGAGCCCATTCTGTGATTTCCTTTACAGTAGCATTTCTGTTTGTGGTGCAGTGTCGTTTAAGGGCCCGGAGATCACGGGCATCCAGTATGGTTTTACGGCCTTGACCCTTACGCACAGAGATTGTTCCAGATTCTCTGAATCTTCGGATGATGTTATGCACAGTTGATGATGATAGATGCAAAGTCTTTGCAATTTTTCGCTGGGTAACACCTTTCTGATATTGCTCCACTATCTTTCTGCGCAACATTGTGGGAATTGGCGATCCTCTACCCATCTTGGCTTCTGAGAGACACTGCCACTCTCAGAAGCTCTTTTTATACCCAATCATGTTGCCAATTGACCTAATTAGTGTTAATTGGTCTTTCAGCTGTTCGTTATGCTCAAATTTACTTTTTCCAGCCTCTTATTGCAACTTGTCCCAACTTTTTGGGGATTTGTTGACACTGAAAATTTTAATCAACGCATTTTTCCTGTAAAATGATACATTTACTCGGATTAAACGTTTGATCTGTCATCTACGTTCTATTACAAATCAAATATTGACATTTGCCATCTCCACATCATTGCATTCAGTTTTTATTCACAATTTGTTTAGTGTCCCAACTTTTTTGGAATCCGGTTTGTATATATAACACCTCTGGTATTCATAGCATACAGCCAGTTACTAGAATCGGGCTGACTCTATTAATATAATGAAACTTAGAAATAACATCACCAGTAGTTGGAACCCTCCTGGTTCAGAGGATTATGTCCTTGTATGATTGCTGGAGTTTTCAGGTATTAAAGTTATGCACTTGTTTCTGCCTCGCTTCCTGATGAACAAACTGTGAGTCACCATGGCGTCCCATGTGACCAGCCGAGGGAGTGGGTGCAGCAATTCGTATTGGTGCGGCACACTGCAGGCAGCAGTGATGCAAGAAGTAGCTGGTGTAGCAGTGTTCTGTGAGTATAACAGGCTTACATAGATGTAGCAGAGTTAAATCGGTATGGTAAAAACTCTGGTCCGTCCCGCTCAAGGTTCAATTCACACAGGCCAAAAGCTACAATGTTGGCGTAACTTCTCTGCAGCAGACAGAAAACGTTTGGAGAGCTGGGTCATATACACACTAGACGCGTTTTGGAACTACGTTCCTTCCTCGGTAGTCAAATATGTAATGGTTAAATAGGGACATGTTGGTCATGCTATTTATACTCTCTTTAAGTATACTATAAAACATAGACTGGAATATACAACCTTTCACACTGGTTGCCCTCATCATTCACAGCTGTAATTAATACTTGTACTTATGGACTGATGTATAGATAAAGAGTAAATACATAATAAATAAAAAACAATATATGAAAAAAATTATAAAAATGAAATTAAGAATAAAAAATAAAGAAAAATAAAAGAAGACAAAACACAGAAAATTTGGTGGCTTGTTGTAGGGGGGGGGGGGAGAGGTGCAGAGCGGGTTGATACGCTAATACACAGCCTGAATCGAACATTACCGGTCAATGGCAGGAAAATCCCCGTAGGGGTCCTACCTAAACTTTAAAAAATTTTACTTTATTGATATCATTAAAACCAAAACCTATACTAATAAGGTTAAAACTATAAGGCTATATTCAGGATAGGTTAGCGATGCACTATTGTAAATTGCAGAACTTTTTACAGAGAATTGCTCCTGTTTTATTATCACAGAGGTGAGTAATAGTATTGTGGAATGATCCACAGTATTGGTGGTATCAATGTTTGTATACTGTGACACTGGATATTCCCTATATGTGTACTTATGAAAGGAGCTGCTCCTCCCTACTAAACTGTCACCACAATATTCACACAAGGATGTGGCCTTGTACTGGCCGCACTCCCCACTATTCAAAGTACTATCACCTAACACATTGATAGGAGCACTAACTCTAAAGTGCCACTAAAGCACCACAGCCTCTAATGCACACTGTATGGTCCAGGTCAATTTCTCACACACTCTGTACGCTGGTAACACTTGACGTCCTGATATTTTGGGAGGGTGAAAAATCCACTTTTCTCGAATTTGTGGAAAAATTGAATGATAACAGTATTGGGATGCACTTCACCTATAAAAATTCACACAAAGAAGATACATTTCCAGGAATTGCAAATCCTTAAGCATGAGAGCGAATACATTCAGACGGATATTTTCCGCAAGCCAACGTCAACAAATAGTCTCCTCCAGTGGTCCAACTGGCATCCTACAGCATTAAAAAATGGTATACCTGTATGCCAATACCTGCGAGCCAGAAGGAATTGTAACACGGAGGAGACCTCTAAAAGGAAAGCGGACAAGTTGTACAAAAGGTTTAGGGCCAGAGGATATCCATGGAAATCCTTGAAGAAGGCCTTTAAACGAGCCAAAAGCCAAAAAAGAGAAGGCCTTGTATTACAAAAACAGAAGCAAAGTGATATGGTGGGTCCCCCTAAGAGGACACATTGCAAAATACTTACCAATGACCCAGATTTGAGACAAGTCTTGACATCCTATCCTAGCGTCACATATAGGAGGGGTCAAAACCTACGGGATCAGTTGGTACACAGTTTCCTCCCTAAAATAGAAATGGATAATAGTTTTAGGTTCAAATCAAAAGTGACAGGATCATTTCCTTGTGGAAATTGCACGTTCTGTAAATATATACCAAAAATCAAAACATTCAAGAACACGATAGATGGACACGAATATGTGATTAGAGACTATTTTAATTGCCACAGTAGTGTAATAGTTTATGTGGCATCCTGCACGTGCCCAAAATTATATGTGGGCAAAACTGTTCAGGAATTGAGGAGAAGAATCTCAGGCCACATTAGCACCAGAAATACAAAAAAGGATACGTCACTACAGTATATAGACATCTATCCTATGTTCATAACGACAACCTTGAGGTTCTTAAATTTTGGGGCCTGTCGCAAATAAAATTGGGCCCCAGACGAGGAAATTTGGATCTGAAACTATTAAAGAACGAAGCTAAATGGATTTTCTAATTACGATCACTGAGTCCCAAAGGTTTAAATGAAGGCTTTTCATACACAGCCTTGATTTGATGTCCCATATATCATTGCTTGAGCAATCTGGATGAAGGCTATATATCTTGTAAAATCCTGGCCATTTGAGTCATATTACTATAAAGGATACTATTATGATTGAACCACCTAGGTAATTGTTTAAGGGAACCTGTCATGTGGATATTTGATTATAATCTAACTAATTATATACAGTACAGACCAAAAGTTTGGACACACCTTCTCATTCAAAGAGTTTTCTTTATTTTCATGACTATGAAAATTGTAGAGTCACACTGAAGGCATCAAAACTATGAATTAAAACATGTGGAATTATATACATAACAAAAAAGTGTGAAACAACTGAAAATATATCATATTCTAGGTTCTTCAAAGTAGCCACCTTTTGCTTTAATTACTGCTTTGCACACTCTTGGCATTCTCTTGATGAACTTCAAGAGGTAGTCACCTGAAATGGTTTTCACTTCACAGGTGTGCCCTGTCAGGTTTAATAAGTGGGATTTCTTGCCTTGTAAATGGGGTTGGGACCATCAGTTGCATTGTGGAGAAGTCAGGTGGATACACAGCTGATAGTCCTACTGAATAGACTGTTAGAATTTGTATTATGGCAAGAAAAAAGCAGCTAAGTAAAGAAAAACGATTGGCCATCATTACTTTTAGATATGAAGGTCAGTCAGTCCGAAAAATTGGGAAAACTTTGAAAGTGTCCCCAAGTGCAGTCACAAAAACCATCAAGCGCTACAAAGAAACTGGCTCACATGCGGACCGCCCCAGGAAAGGAAGACCAAGAGTCACCTCTGCTGCGGAGGATAAGTTCATCTGAGTCACCAGCCTCAATAATCGCAGGTTAACAACAGCTCAGATTAGAGACCAGGTCAATGCCACACAGAGTTCTAGCAGCAGACACATCTCTAGAACAACTGTTAAGAGGAGACTGTGTGAATCAGGCCTTCATGGTAGAATATCTGCTAGGAAACCACTGCTAAGGACAGGCAACAAGCAGAAGAGACTTGTTTGGGCTAAAGAACACAAGGAATGGACATTAGACCAGTGGAAAACTGTGCTTAGGTCTGATGAGTCCAAATTTGGGATCTTTGGTTCCAACCACCGTGTCTTTGTGCGACGCAGAAAAGGTGAACGGATGGACTCTACGTGCCTGGTTCCCACCGTGAAGCATGGAGGAGAAGGTGTGATGGTGTGGGGGTGCTTTGCTGGTGACACTGTTGGGGATTTATTCAAAATTGAAGACATACTGAACCAGCATGGCTACCACAGCTTCTTGCAGCGGCATGCTATTCCATCCGGTTTGCGTTTAGTTGAACCATCATTTATTTTTCAACAGGACAATGACCCCAAACACACCTCCAGGCTGTGTAAGGGCTATTTGACCATGAAGGACAGTGATGGGGTGCTGCACCAGATGACTTGTCCTCCACAGTCACCGGACCTGAACACAATCGAGATGGTTTGGGGTGAGCTGGACCGCAGAGTGAAGGCAAAAGGGCCAACAGGTGCTAAGCATCTCTGGGAACTCCTTCAAGACTGTTGGAAGACCATTTCAGGTGACTACCTCTTGAAGCTCATCAAGAGAATGCCAAGAGTGTGCAAAGCAGTAATCAAAGCAAAAGGTGGCTACTTTGAAGAACCTAGAAATTATATATTTTCAGTTGTTTCACACTTTTTTGTTATGTATATAATTCCACATGTTTTAATTCATAGTTTTGATGCCTTCAGTGTGTATCTACAATTTTCATAGTCATGAAAATAAAGAAAACTCTTTGAATGAGAAGGTGTGTCCAAACTTTTGGTCTGTACTGTACAATCATTAACTACTAAAAAGTGCCTTAGATGTATTCCCTTACTTTTTCTGACAGATGGTTACCTCATAATATACACACAAAGATGCCACATGCCGCATGCTAATGAGCTGATTTGAGTCCAGCGTGATGTCAGTGAGTCCAGCGTTTATTTAATTCAGAGATATAGCCACTCCCCTGTCAATCAACAGCAGGTAGGCGGGAAGAGGCAGGAGCTCATGAATATTCAGGACTCATCATTATGAGCTGGAGCTTTTCAATACAAGATGTTGGCAGATTGACTGGGTCAATTAAAGAAAGTGACCCAGCATTTTGCTAAGAGAATCAGTCACTTATTTATGTTGCCCTTAGTTAGGACACCATAAAACTGGTTCCTTTTAAAAATAGCCCTCAATGAATGTGGTTTACTATTTCTAATCACCCTGTTTGTCCCCCAATAACAAGGGATTCCCCTTTGGTGGATCACTATTATAATATACTGTATTATATACTATAATAATGGTACTATTCACTAACCGGTAAAAATTACAAACAGTAGTAGAGTACCGATCGACGCAGAAGGGGTTAATAATCATGCAATGCCTTCCCCTCAATTCACGGGGAAGAGCTCAAAGCCCGCTTACGTCTGCAAGGGAGGTGTATGCACAAACTAGGCTGACATGCGGCGGTGGACAGGGAGAGCGATCGCGTATGTATGATGCGTCGCCCTCTCTCCTTCAGAAGCAGGCCGGCAATTGACATCATTGTGCCAGCCTGCATTATACCTAATACCCCAATACCCTTGACAAAGCCGCAACTGCGCCGAAACATGTCGGGTGGGGGAGTGTTAGGTGTGCGTTTTTAGGCAGGCGTAGGGAAAAGCGGTCAATATATAGAGTGTGGCTTCACAAAGCAGAAGTGTTACCAGTGTACAGAGTGTGTGAGAAATCGACCTGGACCATACAGTGTGCATTAGAGGCTGTGGTGCTTTAGTGGCACTTTAGAGTTAGTGCTCCTATCAATGTGTTAGGTGATAGTACTTTGAATAGTGGGGAGTGCGGCCAGTACAGGTTGCCCTCACTCCACATCCTTGTGTGAATATTGTGGTGACAGTTTAGTAGGGAGGAGCAGCTCCTTTCATAAGTACACATATAGGGACATCCAGTGACACAGTATACAAACATTGATACCACCAATACTGTGGATCATTCCACAATACTATTACTCACCTCTGTGATAATAAAACAGGAGCAATTCCCTGTATAAAGCTTTGCAATTTACAATAGTGCATGGCTAACCTATCCCAAATATAGCCTGATAATTTTAACCTTATTAGTATAGGTTTTGGTTTTAATTATATCAATAAAGTAAAAAATGTTAAAGTTTAGGCAGGACCCTTACAGGGATTTTCTGACCATTGGAGAAAGTGATACACAGCCTGGCATCGGCTTCCTGTGCTGCCCACCCCACCCCCCTTACAATAAACAGAATATTTCCAGTTCCGAATTAAGTCCCTCGTACATTAAGGATCCAAACGCAAAGATCTTTTTGGATTCACATCTTGACATTTTGGCCACAAAGTCACCTCTTCTCTAGTCTTCCTTGAAAGATTGGATGGCCATGTACTTCATCCCCCTGGGGTCGCCTGCATGGTGTATTTTTAAATGCATGTCTTTCCCATAAGCCCATGTTTATGCAAATTAGTTTTTACATGACAAAACTGTATAGAAAGGTTATTGAATATTAAGTTGGGACAATCTGAAAGCTTTTTGTTGCCCTAATGATATTGATCTAGGTGTGCAGGTCCACCCAAGCCATCCAACAGATGCAAAATAACTTTGAGGTTTACTGGTTCTCAGTCAGATGAGAGCTGGGTTGGAATATCTCATAGTGCACAAGGCTGCCATTGTAAGGTATGCTGACTGTCATCTGTCTCATGGATAGAATGGGCACATACTTGGCTTTTGGCATATAGCATTTGTGTGGTTGTCTATTGTATGTTGAATGTAATAGGAGTCTAAGATGCATTCAGCTATCCTCATAATGCTGTTTCCAAACCATTTGATGGGGTATCCATCAATTTCTAACCTTTTATTAAGAACCAGACACCCTCTTCTCTTCTGAGCAGGGGGTGCCCTGGTTGTCTCCCATTGACTTCTATTATACTTGGGTGCTCGGCCGAGCACACGAATATAGCAATGTGTTTGGGCCGAACACCCGAATACTTTGGTGCTCGCTCATCACTACTAACTAACTATCTAATGCAATTAAACAGTAAAGCACAGAGCAAAGGATTGACACTGCTGTCTCTCTCAGAACTCTATAAAATACTGAAAATGGCTGCTGGGGAGGTTCTTATATAGTAAAGGGGTAGGCAACTTTCCTATTGGTTGCTAGGGATGTTGCTAAGCTCAGACAAAGACATTGCTTCTTATTGGCCCACAAGGGAGGTTACTGCTGGTAAAAAAATTAGAATACTTGTGAATAAGAATATATTCTAAATCTTTGCGGTTTCCCGAAGTGGCGATATACGCGATAAAAATTTGCCATTTGAATATTTGTGCCCAACACTACTGTTCCCATAACTAGTGAAAAGAAGACCCAAATAAAAAGCTAATACAGCACTTCAATAAGTAATTGACATAGTTTTGAAGTAAATAGGGCATACAGAATCCAGATTAAGGGTCCATTCACACACCCATAATTCTGGCTCTTCATTCGTTCCGCAATTTTGCTAAATGGGTGCGCAACCATTAATTTCAATAGGGCCTCAAAAGATGTCCGCATCCGTAGTTCCATTCCGCGGCCCCCCTCAAAAAAGATAGAGCATGTCCTATTCTTGTCTACAATCTTGGA
This sequence comes from Bufo gargarizans, assembly GCF_014858855.1. Lineage (NCBI taxonomy): Eukaryota > Metazoa > Chordata > Amphibia > Anura > Bufonidae > Bufo > Bufo gargarizans. The sequence continues at coordinate 449,024,034 of NC_058083.1, forward strand.
CAAGAATAGGCATTTCTATCATAGGGCCGGCCATGTGCGGTCCGAAAAATGCAGAACGCACAAGGCCGATATCCGTGTTTTGCAGATCCGCTAAACACTTAAATACGTCTGAATGGACCCTTAAAGTGAATACTGAGCCCAGATAATAAATGATAAATAACATCTAAATACAGGTTAAACATCAGCCATAGAAATATAGTGGGAGATTTTCCATCTCCCTACACTGTGGCTAAATCCAGTCGCAAGTGGCATTTTTATGCTTCCCCTGCCAGTATCCAAAAAGCAGGTGTGGCATGGGTGGTGAATGGTGGGGCTATTGGCCTTGACACAATAGGCTACTTTTATGACAGAAATTGGCATAAATGATGACTGATATCTAAGCTAGCTATGAGCTGGAGTAGGTTTCAGTCTGGCGCGTTGAAAGGTAGAGGAGGCAGTTAAACATACCTTCAGTATGATTAGATGCAACAAAGAAAAGGATGCACATTGAAGCCATCACTGCAAAATACTGCATTTTTATAATAATTCCAAACATTCTGAATGATAATTCTGGCCAGTTTGCGTTGCTATGTTTTGATTTTCATTGTATTATCGTATATTAGCCTGATTAGAGCTAATGTGTACAATATTCTAGCTTTTGGAATAAGATTTTTCTTCTCTGGAAGTAACTGCACCAGTTATTGCTTGTAGTTCCATTATGTTTTTGCTTTATGTTTTTCCTTTTACTGCATACTGTATTATGTTGCTATATGTCTATTACATACACAAAATAACCAGGAAACTACTTGTTTCCTTTGTCATGAGCAATCACTGCAGGCTTCTTTGAATTATCATGCTGCTTGATTCACTTCTAAATTGAAGACCTTTTTTTAAAAAAAATTGAAGCGGTCATATAATTTTAAATCAGTCTCCACTGTACGCTTTGCAATTTAAAATTATAGAAGCACTTCAAATTTTTATAAGCCCTTGAATTTGAAAGTGATCAAGGTTCTGGGCATACTCAGTGCAGAACAATTTAAAATTAAAAGAACTGTCAAACTTTTATACAAGCACATCATCCTAGGAAAAATTTGGGGTATGCACACTGAATTGGTTAATAAATTATTAAAAACATTGCTTATTTTTATAGGAACTATTGCATAGTTTTGATTTTCCAAGCATTATCTGGGCTTAAAGGATTTATGTCACCATTATGTCCAAATTTAAAACACTTTTGTACTAAATATTGTTTTAACTTTATGGTAAAGAGGTGCTTGTAACACCAAGTATTTGTGAACATATTATATAGCATGAAATACCATTACCATGAGTACATCAGTATACAGAATGTATAGATCTGTGTTTCCCAACCAGTGTGCCTCCAGATGTTGCAAAACTATAACTCCCAGCATGCCCGCACAGCCAAAGGCTGTCCAGGCATTCTGGGAGTTGTAGTTTTGCAACAGCTGGAGGCACACTGGTTGGGAAACACTGGTATAGATGTACTAATCTGAAAAATATACAGAGCTTTAGTATAATAGGGCTGTAACAGCGGCTTTAAGGGGCTTTCTTTAATTTCATGCAGTTAGTGATGTATGATACTTGGTCCCATTTCTGCAGTATAAACTAACTGTACATGCTTACTGACCTTTAGATGGGGCTAGGAGGGGCCAGGAAACTAGAAAACAGTTTTGGAACAAAAAGCTCTACTCTATTTAAGACATAATAAGGATAACATGTCTTGCTACCATCACCTCTTTGTATCTTATGGATGTTGGCTGAGTGTCATGTTTGGTGCTGGTCGATCTGGAGCCATCCCATCTGTTTGATGACTCTCAGTGACTGTTACATACATTTTATTTTTATGTACATATCTCTTATGGTTTAGTAAACTCTTTATGTACTGTAGTCATGCTGAGTCAAATTTTTACAGAACCTCAGATCCTACCATAATACAGATGCGCTCTCCATTCACCGCTATGATACTTATAGATACATAAATACTGTACATACTTAATACAGTTGAAAAAAGACATAAGTCCATTAAGTTCAACCAAGGGATAGGTGGGGACTTGTGATGAGCGAGCACCAAAGTATTTGGGTGTTCGGCCTGAACACATTGCTATATCCGTGTGCTCAGCCAAGCACTTGAGTATAATGTAAGTCAATGGGAGACAACTAGGCACCCCCTGCTCGGAAACCCCATCAAAATGGTTTTGAAACAGCATTAAAAGGATAGCTGGATGCGTCTTTGACTCTTATTATGTACAACATACAATAGACAACCACACAATGGCTGTATGCCAGAGCAAGGTATGTGCAAGACAGCAATCTATCCATGAAACAGATGACAGGCTTAGTCAGCATACCTTACAATGGCAGCCTTGTGCACTATGAGATATTCCAAACCAGCTCTCATCTGACTGAGAACCAGTAAACCTCAAAGCTATTTTGCAACTGTTGGATGGCTTGGGTGGACCTGCACACCTAGATCAATATCATTAGGACGAGAAAAAGTTTTCCGATTGTCCTAACATAATATTCAATAACCTTTCTATACAGTTTTGTCATGTAAAAACGAATTTGCATAAACATGGGCATATGGGAAAGACATGCAAATGAGCAGAATCTGCCTTGTTTTACAGCTGTCATAAGACTATGAAAAACAATAGTCTTATGACGAGACAAATATTCTTGTCAGAAGACTATGAAACCAATAGAGGGCGCTGTTCATTATTCAATAGCGTCCTCTATTGGTTTCATAGCCTTCTGACAAGAATATTAGACTGAGTCTTATGACAATCTTATTAGTGCAGCCTTTTGCATGGAAAATTAGCGATTCAATTATTCATGATTAGAATATTCGCGATCTACACTAGGATGATATCTGACATTGTGAAAGCTGGGTAATAACTCAGTGATAAAATCTGACACTTGGAAAGCTGGGTAATAACGCCTTTATGTGTTTGTCTATTGTATGTAGTACATAATTGGAGTCTAAGATGCATCGAGCTATCGTCTTAATGCTGTTGCCAAACCTTTTTGATGGGGTTTCCATCAATTTCTAACCTTTTTTTATGAACCAGACACCCTCTTCTCTTTCGAGCAGGGGGTGCCTGGGGTTCTCCCATTGACTTCCATTGTATTAAATTGTATTTGAGCACCCAAATTATTCAGCCGAGCACTCGGATCTGCCGAGCATAGCGATGCTTGAGCCGAACAGCAGTTCGGCCGAGCATGCTCACTCATCACTAGTAGGGACGCGAATCCCAGAAAGATATGAGACTCAGATTTCGACACATTTTCATAAGCAATAATGTCATTTACTTTTAAGAATTCATCTAACCCCTTTTTTAACCTGTCCACTGTTCCTGCTGTGACCATGTTCTGAGGAAGTGTATTCCACAGATTCACAGTTCTTACAGCTTTGACACTTCTGGAGACTAAACTATTTCTTCTCCAGTCGGAGGCAGTGCCCCCTTGTCTTTTGAGGGCATTTCACTTGGAACAGTTTTTAACAATATTTTTTGCATGGCCCATTTAAATATTTGTATAGGTTAATCATGCCCCCCCCCCCCCCCTAAACGTGTCTTCTCAAGTCTAAAGTTTAATTCTTTTAATCTGCCTTTATAACCAAGACCCTCTATGCCCCTTATCAGTTTAGTTGCTCTCCTTTGTACTTTTTCCAGCTCCAGGACATTTCTATGTACTGGTGGACAGAACTGAACTGCATACCCCAGAAGAGGCCATACCAAAGCTTTGTAAAGTGATAATATCACATCCCTGTCCTGCGAGTCCATGCCTGTTTTAATGCATAACAATATCCTGGTGGTCTTAGATGCAGCTGATTGACATTGTATGCTGTTATTTAATCTTCCAAAAATAGCTGAGCGAGTGTGCAGAGCTATTTTTCAAACTCCCATAGCAGTGAAGGTAGAGCACACGACACATGTGCAGTGTGGTCTCCTTCTCTTTGTTCTGAAAATAAGAGTGCGTCCCAGAACCGGGACTCACATCTATCTGACTTTGATAGCATATCCTAGCCATATTACATCAATATCTGAGAAGGGCAAACCACTTTAAGATAGTCCATCAATAAATCTGACATTGAAGAACCCTACCTACAACCAGTGCAAAGGAGGCTGATCTACAGTAAGAGTCAGAGTTGCATATTTGAAACAGCTGCTGTTTATTGGCATCATGGTAAAGTGTATAGAAAAGATTGGAGGTTTGGGTTGTAACTTATTGCTTTAATATACTATGTCATTGATTTTGAATATAATACAAAGGATCCCATCCTAAGGACTCAGCTCTATTAGCTAGAGCGGAGAACGAATGCCAAGAGTTTAACTTCAACAATGCTGACCTAAGACACATGTTAAGGCATATTTGTCACTTTTTTTATTTTCAAAAGGTCAATTTAGACCAAAGAAGCCTTTCAATTATATGCTTTTAATATATGTTAAAACATAACCTTTAATATTGCTAGTAAATATAAACATGTGCTAATTAAATAAAAGATCTCACTGATCCTCTATCCCTGCGCTACCTAATGCTTCTACTTTCAGCTATTATTGCATAACCAGTTCACTTGCTGTCTAAAAACACTATTACATGCTGCCCCTGACATGTTTTGCCAGATAACCTGGCGTCTACAGCGGATCCGGGCAGAATGTTTTGCTTCACATTGCACTGTGAAGTTAACAGTGTTACTAATATATGAGAGCAAGCTGAGAATTGTAGACACTTTTATTTAAGGCTACTTTCACACTTGCGTTCAGAGCGGATCCATCTGCATTATATTGTTAAAAAATTTCTAAGTGTCAAATTAGCCTCAGACGGATCCGTCCAGACTTTACATTGAAAGTCAATGGGGGACGGATCCGTTTGAAAATTGAGCCATAGTGTGTCATATTCAAACGGATCCGTCCCCATTGACTTACATTGTAAGTCTGGACGGATCCGCCTGCCTCCGCACGGCCAGACGGACACCCGAACGCTGCAAGCAGCGTTCAAGTGTCCGCCTGCTGAGCGGAGCAGAGGACAAACGCTGCCAGACTGATGCATTCTGAGCGGATCCGCATCCACTCAGAATGCATTAGGGCTGGACGGAAGCGTTCGGGGCCGCTTGTGAGAGCCTTCAAACGGAACTCACAAGCGGAACCCCGAACGCAAGTGTGAAAGTAGCCTAATTAGCACATTTATATTTACTAGCAATATTAAAGGTTACATTTTAACATAAAGTAAAAGCACATGTAATTGAATGGCTTCTTTGGTCTTAACTGACCGAATGCCAAGAGTGGCACTCATTCTTGTGCAAAATCATTCCTCAATATTAGTTTCTTTTTCAAATGGAAACAGATAATTTTTTTAAGAAATTCAACACCATTGAATGACCAAAGCAGATCAAAAGCAGTTCTGAATTAGTTCAAAATTATGAAAAAATATTTTCATTGATACAGAAGTATTTGTACAGTTCCATTGCTTAAGCCATTAAAAGTTTTCTCATTTATGTGTTGAGAAATGGCATGGTTCACAGTATTATGAAGTAATACATGAGAAATATATGATTATGGTCCTCTGGAAATATTACATGCCCAAATACAACCTCTAATGAGTTCTATTAACCGTAAATCACATAAATTACAAAGCATTCATCTTTAAAATTAAAAAAAAAATAATTAACAGCAAACATAAGATGTGCCTGCATTGTTACGTTTGATATATAAAAGAGTCTGGCTCAAATCTGAATAAAAGTAATTTTAATGGCACATCTTTCTTTCTTAAATTGAACAGTGTAGTACAAATAGAAGCAAAGTCAATTACAGATTTATTTTTGTAAGTAATTATAGCAATGATTTTTTAATTAAACTTGGCCTTCTCCTGGTGAGTATCTAGAGGAATCTCTATTATTATCATTAAAAACTACAATATTCAAAAAAACAGACACATAAAGAACTACTACCAAAACTTATGTGAGAATAAAACTACTAATTTAGATAATAGAAATGGTAGGTCATTTGCTTGTTATAGTCTTCATCTTGTATAACACTGTAATTGAATGCATAAAGGATTATTCAAAATTAACTCACTGTAATATTGCAAACAGAAGCAGCTGGATTGAATTTTCATTTGACACCTAATGTACGTAGAATATTTAAAAGGGTTATATTATTTTGTTATGCAATCGACAGGGCATTTAAAATTATGTTATTGCATTATATGTACAGCTACTTTCACACTCGAGTTTGGTGCGAATCCGTCATGTATCTGCACAGACGGATCCGCACCGATAATGCAAACTCTTGTATCCATTCATAACAGATCCATTTGCATTATTCATAAAAAAAAAAAAGATCCGTCTTGACTTATATTGAAAGTCAATGGGGGACGGATCCGTTTTCAATTGCACCATATTGCGTCAGTAAAAAACTGATCCGTCCCCATTGACTTACATTGTATGTCAGGACAGATCCGTTTGGCTCCGCATAGTCAGACGGACACAAAAATGCTGCAAGCTGCGTTTTAGTGACCTTCTAAGAACGCTACGGAGACCAAACACAGACAAATTGATGCATTCTGAACGGATCCTTATCCAGAATTAAATACTTCCGGGATTGCCCAGCGAGAGTGCGCATGCGCGAGACATTCCGCTATAGCGTGCGTCTCTGCTGCCTTAACCTCAACCCACATCCATGCAAAGGGAGGCAAGTAGAGAATGGAGCGAGGTGCTGCATGATGCACTGGGGAAAACACTATCTTCAGGGTGAGGGACAAAAGTGTATCGCCTGGGGGGATAACTGTGGGAGATGGTTAACAAGAGAAAAATAAAATACATGGCTCTGCATGTTCTGTGGTGCTTTATACAGGGAGGTACCATGCAAATTAATCAATCTATTGCTTACTAATTGGTCTCTATTTTGATTGTACCTAGGGGACTTAACCCTTTGGTATGTGCTGCCAAGGACAATAAGGAAACCAATAAAATACTTTTTTATATAGTGCATTTGGTTAGTGCAGCATTTGTTTGTGGTTTTGCTGCGTTACCTCAGCTACAGATAGTGACAAATGACATTGGAACAAATAATTTTTACTGGTGTTATATACCAGTTGCCCCCCCCCCAAAAAAAGTGATTGAAGCAGGGGTGTTATATACCAATTATATACTTTCTATATAGTGCATTTGGGTAGTGCAGCATTTGTTTGCGGTTTAACTGCGTTACCTCAGCTACAGATAGTGACAAACGCCATTGGAACAAATAATTTCTACTGGTGTGATATAACAGTTGCCCCCCCCCAGTTGCTACCGCCACAGATTGCGTGCAGGCTTGCCTCTTCTCCTCCTCCTACTTCATCTTCCGTCTAATCCTCGGTTGACTCCTACTTTTCCACTGCTACCGCCTCTTCTGCTGCGCCCCAAAAGCTCCCCAGAACCGATTTGACGTGCCAGGTGAGACGTTGCCATGCTGTGCTGTGCCTGGAAGCCAAGAGCCACACTAGTCTTGCACTCCTTTCAGCTTTGCGGTCACAGACCCATCGGTGGCTAGCCCCGCTCAATTTGACAGTTGTTAAAGTGGTGTGTGACAACAGTGCCAATCTGCTGAGCACGCTGAAACAGGGCAAAATGACACACGTGCCGTGCATGGCACACGTCCTAAATTTAGTTGTGCAGCTATTCATTGCCAAATACCCCAGGGTCCAGGACATCTTGCGGCAGGCAAATAAAATCTTTGGCCATTTTAGAAGATCTTACACGGCCAGGGCTCGCCTTGCTGACGTTCAGCGTCAACACAACCTGCCCCTCAGATGTCTGGATTGTTACTGCACGACGTAATTGAACTCAACCTTTTAAATGCTTGATAGGCTGCTCCAGCAGAAACGTACCTGTACGAACTCTGTGGCAGGACAGGTTCTGGGGAACTTATTTTTTTTTCACCACGCCAGTAGTTGCTCATGCGCATTGCATGCAGACTTCTGCGGCCATTTGATGAGATCACCAAACTGGTCAGTCACAGCCAGGGCGCCATTAGTGACATCGTACCTTATGTCTTCTTTCTGGAGCATGCATTGCATCGTGTCATTGATCAAGCCATCGAGGAGCAGGAAGATGAGGAAGTCGTGCATGAATTCCAAGGGGGGCTACTCCATCTGAGACAAGTCAACAGGAATCTGAAGAGGAGTCAGAGGAGGATGGTGTCGGGGCGGAGGAGGAGCAAGAAGAACACGCTTTAAATGTTTCAGGGATCCGTGGTGTTGTCCGTGGCTGGGGGAAGGGCGACATTTTCATGGAAGATGACAAGGAGCCAGGCCACTCCACCGCTTCCAGGGGGGGCCTTCATGCTCCAGTGTTTGAAGAGAGACCTCCGTATAAAAAGCATAAAGGGCAAGGACCAGTACTGGGTGGCAACGTACTTAGACCCACGTTACAAACACAAAATGGCGGACATGTTACCACCATCACAGAGGGCTGTCAGAATGCAGCACTTCCAGGATTCGAGAAATGCTGCATTCTGCTTTTGCGGGCGCTGGCAGAGGAATTTCCACTCACAGAGAAAAAGTTGCGGGTTACCCAACCCAACAGCGCATGCAAGAAGATTGCGGTTTGAAGATGTGTTAGTCACTTCGGATATGAGATCATTCTTGCAGCCAACCCATTGACAGCTGCCCTCCAGATCCAGCCTCACGGAACACCTAGACCGACAGGTGTCCGACTACATCAGGTTAATGGCCAATGTGGGTGCTCTGAGAAGCGAGGAACCCCCTGGACTACTGGTTGTGCAGGCTTCACCTGTGGCCAGAGCTGGAACAATTTGCCATGGAACTCTTGGCTTGCTCCTCATCCACTGTCCTGTCCAAAAGGACGTTCAGCGCAGCAGAGGGGATCGTGACCAATAAGCGCACTAACCTAGCTCACAACAGTGTGGACTACTAGGGATGAGCGAACCCGAACTGTATAGTTCGGGTTCGTACCAAATTTTGGGGTGTCCGTGACACGGACCCAAACCCGAACATTTTCGTAAAAGTCTGGGTTCGGGTTCGGTGTTCATTGCTTTCTTGGCGCTTTTTGAAAGGCTGCAAAGCAGCCAATCAACAAGCGTCATACTACTTGCCCCAAGAGGCCATCACAGCCATGCCTACTATTGGCATGACTGATTGGCCAGTGCAGCATGTGACCCAGCCTCAATTTAAGCTGGAGTCACGTAGCGCCGCACGTCACTCTGCTCTGATCAGTGTAGGGAGAGGTTGCAGCTGCGACTGTTAGGGAGTGATTAACTCATCAAAAACACTTAATTCAGTGATCGATCTACAGCTGTAGATCATTGAACTGCTGCTATTTAATTGCTCACTTTTTTTAGGCTGCCCAGAGCGTTTTTCAGTCACTTTTTTCTGGGGTGATCGGCGGCCATTTTGTGTCTTGTGGTGCGCCAGCACAAGCTGCCACCAAGTCCATTTAACAATCAATATTGTGGTTATTTTTTTGCTATATCCTACATCAGGGGCTTGGCTGTGCTTGCTATTTTATTGAGGGGTGAAATACAATTGCCAAAATAGCAGTACCCTAAATCTGGTGTTTCAGCTGTGGCTAGCCAATTGTAATACTGTCTGCTGTCTGGCAAAGGAAATATTTTTGTTCTGGGTTGAAATAAAATTCCCAACTTAGCAATTCCCTAAATCAGTGGTTTCTGCTGTATCAGGCCAAGTTTAAATCTATCCATAAAAGGGTATATTAGATTGAAGGTGCGGATAGTGTCATCCTCAATAACTTCACACGTTACTGTGCATTTCCAAGTCTAATTCTGTCCGTAAACGTATACCTGTCATCCAGCGCCTAAATACTAGGCCTAAAATTTATATTCAGGTAAATCTGTGTTTATTGCTGAGGCTGGTCAATTCATTTAGTGTCCACCAAAGCACAGTTTTTGTTCTGGGTTGAAATACAATTCCCAACTTAGCAAATCCCTAAATCAGTGGTTTCTGCTGTATTAGGCCAAGTTTAAATTGATCCATAAAAGGGTATATTAGATTGAAGGTGCGGATAGTGTCATCCTCAATAACTTTACACGCTACCGTGCATTTTCAAGTTTAATTCTGCCCGCAAACGTATACCTGTCACCCAGCGCCTAAATAATAGGCCTACAATTTATATTCAGCTAAGGCCTCATGCACACGACAGTTTATTTTCACGGTCCGCAAAAACGGGGTCCGTGGGTCCGTGATCCGTGACCGTTTTTTTGTCCGTGGGTCTTCCTTGATTTTTGGAGGATCCACGGACATGAAAAAAAAAGTCGTTTTGGCGTCCGCCTGGCCGTGCGGAGCCAAACGGATCCGTCCTGAATTACAATGCAAGTCAATGGGGACGGATCCGTTTGACGTTGACACAATATGGTGCAATTGCAAACGGATCCGTCCCCATTGACTTTCAATGTAAAGTCAGGAGTCCCTTTACTTTCACACTTGTGTTCATAATGCAGATGGTGGCTCCGTTCAGAGCGGATCCGTCTGCATTATATTGTTAAAACATTTCTAAGTGTGAAAATAGCCTCAGACGGATCCGTCCAGACTTTACATTGAAAGTCAATGGGGGACGGATCCGTTTGAAAATTGAGCCACAGTGTGTCATCTTCAAACGGATCCGTCCCCATTGACTTACAGTATAAGTCTGGACGGATCCGCTTGCCTCCGCACGGCCAGGCGGACACCCGAACATAACTTGAAGCGTCCCCATCACCATGGGAACGCCTCTACGTTAGAATATACTGTCGGATATGAGCTACATCGTGAAACTCATTTCCGACAGTATATTCTAACACAGAGGCGTTCCCATGGTGATGGGGACGCTTCAGGTTAGAATATACTGAAAAACTGTGTACATGACTGCCCCCTGCTACCTGGCAGCACCCGATCTCTTACAGGGGGCCGTGATCAGCACAATTAACTCCTCAGGTGCCGCACCTGAAGGGGTTAATTGTACTATCATATCCCCCTGTAAGAGATCAGGGCTGCCAGGCAGCAGGGGGCAGACCCCCCCTCCCCAGTTTGAATATCGTTGGTGGCACAGTGTGCGCCCCACATCGCCCCCCCCCCCTCTATTGTAATAAATCGTTGGTGGCACAGTGTGCGCCCACCATCGCCCCCCCTCCCTCCCTCTATTGTAATAAATCGTTGGTGGCACAGTGTGCGCCCACCATCGCCCCCCCTTCCTCCCTCTATAGTTAAAAATCGTTGGTGGCACAGTGTGCGCCCACCATTGGCCCCCCTCTCTCTATAGTAGTAACAACCATTGGTGGCAGTGTGCGGCCTCCCATTCCCCCCCCATCATTGGTGGCAGCGGAGTTCCGATCGGAGTCCCAGTTTAATCGCTGGGGCTCCGATCGGTAACCATGGCAACCAGGAAGCTACTTAGCAATAGTACAATTGTAGAAGATTCATACTTACCTGCTTGCTGCTGCGATGTCTGTGAACGGCCGGGAACTCCTCCTACTGGTAAGTGACAGTTCTTTAGCAATGCACCGCACAGACCTTTCACTTACCAGTAGGTGGAGCTCCCGGCCGGTCACAGACATTGCAGCAGCAAGCAGGTAAGTATGAATCTTCTACAATTGTACTATTGCTAAGTAACCATGGCAACCAGGGATGCAGTAGCTTCCTGGTTGCCATGGTTACCGATCGGAGCCCCAGCGATTAAACTGGGACTCCGATCGGAACTCCGCTGCCACCAATGATGGGGGGGGGGGGGGAATGGGAGGCCGCACACTGCCACCAATGGTTGTTACTACTATAGAGAGAGGGGGGGCCGATGGTGGGCGCACACTGTGCCACCAACGATTTTTAACTATAGAGGGAGGAAGGGGGGGCGATGGTGGGCGCACACTGTGCCACCAACGATTTATTACAATAGAGGGAGGGGGGGCGATGGTAGGCGCACACTGTGCCACCAACGATATTCAAACTGGGGAGGGGGGGGGGTCTGCCCCCTGCTGCCTGGCAGCCCTGATCTCTTACAGGGGAATATGATAGTACAATTAACCCCTTTAGGTGCCGCACCTGAAGGGGTTAATTGTGCTATCATATCCCCCTGTAAGAGATCGGGTGGTGCCAGGCAGCAGGGGGCAGTCTTGTACAAATTTTGCAGTGTATTCTAACTAGAAGCGTCCCCATCACCATGGGAACGCTTCTGTGTTAGAATATACTGTCGGAAATGAGTTTTTACAAAGTGAAAACTTAGATCAGAAAAAGCTTTTATGCAGACGGATCTTCGGATCCATCTGTATGAAAGCAACCTACGGCCACGGATCACGGACACGGATGCCAATCTTGTGTGCATCAGTGTTCTTTCACGGACCCATTGACTTGAATGGGTCCGTGAACCGTTGTCCGTCAAAAAAATAGGACAGGTCATATTTTTTTGACGGACAGGATACACGGATCACAGCCTCGGCTGCAAAACGGTGCATTTTCCGATTTTTCCACGGACCCATTGAAAGTCAATGGGTCCGCGAAAAAAAAAGGAAAACGGCACAACGGCCACGGATGCACACAACAGTCGTGTGCATGAGGCCTAAATCTGTGGTTATTGCTGAAGCTGGTCAAGTTATTTTGTGTCCGTCAAAGCACAGTTTTTGTTCTAGGTTGAAATACAATTCCCAACTTAGCAATTACCTAAATCAGTGGTTTCTGCTGTATCAGGCCTACTTTAAATCTATCCATAAAAGGGTACATTAGATTGAAGGTGCGGATAGGGTCATTCTCAATAACTTCACACGCTACATTGCATTTCCAAGTCTAATTCTGTACGTAAACGTATACCTGTCATCAAGCGCCTAAATAATAGGCGTAAAATTTAAATTCAGCTAAATCTGTGGTTATTGCTGTAGCTGGTCAAGTTATTTTGTGTCCGTCAAAGCACAGTTTTTGTTCTGGGTTGAAATACAATTCCCAACTTAGCAATTCCCTAAATCAGTGGTTTCGGCTGTATCAGGCCTACTTTAAATCTATCCATAAAAGGGTATATTAGATTGAAGGTGCTGATAGGGTCCTCCACAATAACTTCACACACTATCGTGCATTTCCAACTCTAATCTGTCCGTAAACATATACCTGTCATCCAGCGCCTAAATACTAGGCCTACAATTTATATTCAGCTAAATCTTTCGTTACTGCTGTGCCTGTATTAGTGTAATACGTTTCCTAAATAGATAGCCAGATAGTGTTAGGTGTCTGTAAAAAAAGGCCTGAATTTAAATTCAATACATTGGGCCAAATAATTTTTTTCTTATTGTGGTGAACGGTAACAATGAGGAAAACACCTAGTAAGGGACTCGGACGCGGACATGGTGGTGTTAGTGGACTGTCTGGTGCTGGGAGAGGACGTTGCCGTTCTGCCATATCCACACGTCCTAGTGTACCAACTACCTCAGGTCCCAGTAGCCGCCAGAATTTACAGCGATATTTGGTGGGGCCCAATACCGTTCTAAGGATGGTAAGGCCTGAGCAGGTACAGGCATTAGTCAATTGGGTGGCCGACAGAGGATCCAGCACGTTCACATCATCTCCCACCCAGTCTTCTGAAGAAAGCGCACAGATGGCGCCTGAACACCAAGCCCATCAGTCTGTCACATCACCCCCATGCATATCAGGGAAACTGTCTGAGCCTCAAGTTATGCAGCAGTCTCTTATGCTGTTTGAAGACTCTGCTGGCAGGGTTTCTCAAGGGCATCCACCTAGCCCTTCCCCAGCGGTGGAAGATATAGAATGCACTGACGCACAACCACTTATGTTTCCTGATGAGGAGGACATGGGAATACCACCTCAACACGTCTCTGATGATGACGAAACACAGGTGCCAACTGTTGCTTCTTTCTGCAGTGTGCAGACTGAACAGGAGGTCAGGGAGGAAGAAGACGATGCAGGGGACGATGAGGTCCTAGACCCCACATGGAATGAAGGTCGTGCCACTGACTTTCACAGTTCGGAGGAAGAGGCAGTGGTGAGACCGAGCCAACAGCGTAGCAAAAGAGGGAGCAGTGGGCAAAAGCAGAACACCCGCTGCCAAGAGACTCCGCCTGCTACTGACCGCCGCCATCTGGGACCGAGCACCCCAAAGGCAGCTTCAAGGAGTTCCCTGGCATGGCACTTCTTCAAACAATGTGCTGACGACAAGACCCGAGTGGTTTGCACGCTGTGCCATCAGAACCTGAAGCGAGAAATTAACGTTCTGAACCTTAGCACAACCTGCATGACCAGGCACCTGCATGCAACGCATGAACTGCAGTGGAGTAAACACCTTAAAAACAAGGAACTCACTCAGGCTCCCCCTGCTACCTCTTCTGCTGCTGCCGCCTCGGCCTCTTCTTCTGCCTCTGGAGGAACGTTGGCACCTGCCGCCCAGCAAACAGGGGATGTACCACCAACACCACCACCTCCGTCACCAAGCATCTCAACCATGTCACACGGCAGCGTTCAGCTCTCCATCTCACAAAGATTTGAGAGAAAGCGTAAATTCCCACCTAGCCACCCTCGATCCCTGGCCCTGAATGCTAGCATTTCTAAACTACTGGCCTATGAAATGCTGTCATTCAGGCTGGTGGACACAGACAGCTTCAAACAGCTCATGTCGCTTGCTGTCCCACAGTATGTTGTTCCCAGCCACCACTACTTCTCCAAGAGAGCCGTGCCTTCCCTGCACAACCAAGTATCCGATAAAATCAAGTGTGCACTGCGCAACGCCATCTGTGGCAAGGTCCACCTAACCACAGATACGTGGACCAGTAAGCACGGCCAGGGACGCTATATCTCCCTAACTGCACACTGGCTAAATGTAGTGGCGGCTGGGCCTCAGGCGGAGAGCTGTTTGGCGCACGTCCTTCCGCCGCCAAGGATCGCAGTGCAACATTCTTTACCTCCTGTTGCCTCCTCCTCCTACTCGGCTTCCTCCTCCTCTTCTTCCACCTGCTCATCCAGTCAGCCACACACCTTCACCACCAACTTCAGCACAGCCCGGGGTAAACGTCAGCAGGTCATTCTGAAACTCATATGTTTGGGGGACAGGCCCCACACCGCACAGGAGATGTGGCGGGGTATAGAACAACAGACCGACGAGTGGTTGCTGCCGGTGAGCCTCAAGCCCGGCCTGGTGGTGTGTGATAATGGGCGAAATCTCGTTGCAGCTCTGGGACTAGCCGGTTTGACGCACATCCCTTGCCTGGCGCATGTGCTGAATTTGGTGGTGCAGAAGTTCATTCACAACTACCCCGACATGTCAGAGCTGCTGCATAAAGTGCGGGCCGTCTGTTCGCGCTTCCGGCGTTCACATCCTGCCGCTGCTCGCCTGTCTGCGCTACAGCGTAATTTCGGCCTTCCCGCTCACCACCTCATATGCGACGTACCCACCAGGTGGAACTCCACCTTGCACATGCTGGACAGACTGTGCGAGCAGCAGCAGGCCATAGTGGAGTTTCAGCTGCAGCACGCACGGGTCAGTCGCACTGCGGAACAGCACCACTTCACCACCAATGACTGGGCCTCCATGCGAGACCTGTGTGCCCTGTTGCGCTGTTTCGAGTACTCCACCAACATGGCCAGTGGTGATGACGCCGTTATCAGCGTTACAATACCACTTCTATGTCTCCTTGAGAAAACACAGGGCGATGATGGAAGAGGAGGTGGCCCAGGAGGAGGAGGAGGAGGAAGAGGGGTCATTTTTAGCACTTTCAGGCCAGTCTCTTAGAAGTGACTCAGAGGGAGGTTTTTTGCAACAGCAGAGGCCAGGTACAAATGTGGCCAGCCAAAAATGAACCAGGCATGGATCCCACAGGACCTGTCCATCCCTTGTGCAGATTAGACATTACCTCACCTTAACCATTATTGTACTCCAGGGCACTTCCTCATTCAATCCTATTTTTATTTTCATTTTACCATTATATTGCGGGGCAACCCAAAGTTGAATGAACCTCGCCTCTGTCTGGGTGCCGGGGCCTAAATATATCTGACAGTGGCCTGTTCCAGTGTTGGGTGACGTGAAGCATGATTCTCTGCTATGACATTAAGCCTGAATCTCTGCTATGGGACCTCTCTTCTCTGTCTGGGTGCCGGGGCCTAAATATATGACAATGGACTGTTCCAGTGTTGTGTGACGTGAAGCCTGATTCTCTGCTATGACATTAAGACTGATTCTCTGCTGACATGAAGCCTGAATCTCTGTTATGGGACCTCTCTCCTTTGTCTGGGTGTCGGGGCCTAAATATATGACAATGGACTGTTCCTGTTTTGGCTGACGTGAAGCCTGATTCTCTGCTATGGGACCTCTCTCCAATTGATATTGGTAAATTTTTATTTATTTTATTTTTATTTTTATTCATTTCTCTATCCACATTTGTTTGCAGGGGATTTAACTACATTTTGCTGCCTGGGTTACAGCCTACATTTTTGCTGCCTGTTTTACAGCCTTTTTAGTGCCGAAAAGTTTGGGTCCCCATTGACTTCAATGGGGTTAAGTTCGGGACGAAGTTCGGGTCGGGTTCGGATCCCGAACCCGAACATTTCCGGCCGAACTTCTCGAACCCGAACATCCAGGTGTTCGCTCAACTCTATGGACTACCTCATATTTCTAAAAATGAATGAGGTATGGATCTCGGAGGAATTCAACACCTGTGACGACCACGTTTAATTGAATTTCCTCATTTCAGCCCACAAATATCCGCCACTATCCAGAACAAATATTGGTCCCTGTCTTAGGTAAATACAGCGGCATAAAATGCCTTTTCTGTCTGTTAAATGCCTAATGTTTTGGGCCTTGGAGGAATTCAACACCTGTGATGACCAAATGTTTTAACTATTATCATTAGTGTTTTTTTTCAAGAGGGGGGATTTCCGTTAGCCATGTTTTTAATCCAATTTTTTATTTTTAGTTATTTTAAACATATGTATTTGACCTGTATTTGTACTGGCCTTCAGTAAAATTGATATTTATTGACCTTCTAATAGACCTCCAGCCACAAACTTACTTTTTCTTTTATGTATGCTGAATGCATAATTTTTGGGACCTGTAGTACACTGGTCTGCTGGTAAATTGATATCGAATGACCGTGTAATCTACCTCCAGCCACTAACTTACTTGATCTTTTATGTCCGCTGAATGCATAATTTTTGGGGCCTGTAGTACACCGGCCTGCTGTAAAATTGATATCTTATGACCGTGTAATCTTCCTCTAGCCACATAATTACTTGTTCTTTTATGTACGCAGAATGAATAATTGTTGCGGCCTCGGAGGAATTCAACAGCAGTGACTACCACGTGTTATCGAATTTCAACTATCATTAGTTTTTTTTTCAAGAGGGGGGATTTGGTTAGCCATATTTTAAATCCAAAGGAGGAGGAAGGAGTCGTAGTTAACTCCAAAACGCGTATGGTAAAGATTTATCATGAAATAAACAAGAAACTCTATTGAATAAATCCAAAAAGACTGGTGCGCTTAAGTAATATCCAAAAAACAATGGAGAGAGGGATCGGTGAATTTACAGATGCGTAGAACGCCGAGAGATAACAACTCAGTGTGGTTTGGCTTATACACAAGCGATTGAAATTACAAGATCGCTGCCAGCTACCCACCACATCGGCACATCTACACCCAGTCACCGAAGATTCCCAAACCCGACACAGGACACACTCACAGTAGAGATCACTGGAGCCTGGACGACTGCTCGCAGATCTGCAACACGTGGGATGCCACGGCGTGCGTAGCGAGTTCGGTGAACCCAGCAAGACAGTGAGTAAATCAAATGTTAAATACGAATACAGATAGTGACAGCGATATACATCGCACAATTTGAGTAAGTCACTAAAGATCATTTGAGAAGAATGTGATCACATAATAACAATTTACAAACCTGTTCTTTGGAATCCAGAGAGGACACAATACGGACATTATATAGTGGTACCACTATAAATATACTCTCTCCAACAGTGCATCCAATACAATAGAGAAATGGAGTTTGGCATCAAGAAACTATCCTATATAAGGAAACTGTACATTCACTGCGATTACCACACCACATCCTTATATGAATAGGGTTGGTGGTGTCTTTTGAATACATCATTATCGCTGACACAATGCCATTTATACTATAAACCAGGATTGCAGTGTTGTGTGCATTACACTATCTGTTTTTGTAGAAATTTTAGAGTTTTTAATATTTTTAAAGAATGTGATATATTAACAAATTTATACTGGGAATACAGTCAGTCTCCATGTGTAGCCCAATGTAGGTGTGCCCTACTATTTCTTTTATATTTTGAATCCAATTTTATATTTTTAGTCTTTCAAACATATGTATTTGACATGTATGTCTACTGGCCGCACCGGTACGTCATGCGTCCCTAAGGGGTTAAAAGAACTAAAAATATAAATTGGATTAAAACCATGGCTAACGAAATCCCCCCTCTTGAATAAACTCCAAATGATAATAGGTGAAATTTGATAACACATGGTCGTCATAGGTGTTGAACTCCTCCGAGGCCCTAACAATTAGGTATTCACCGTAAAGAAGACATCAAGTGATTATGTGGCTGGAGGTATATTAGACGGTCATTGAATGACAATTTTACTGCAAGCCAGTGGAGTACAGGCCCCAAACATTAGGCATTCACCGTACAGAGAAGATCAAGTGATTATGTGGCTGGAGATATATTAGACGGTCATTGAATAACTGTAGGCCAGCACAAATATGTCAAATACATATGTTTGAAAAAACTAAAAATATAAAATTGGATTAAAAACATGGCTAACGAAATTCCCCCTCATGAATAAACCTCAAATGATAATAGGTGAATTTCGATAACATGTGGTCGTCAGAGGTGTTGAATTTCTCTGAGGCCCCATAAATGTGGTATTCACCGTACAAAAAAAGATCAAATGATTATGTGGCTGGAGGTATATTAGACGGTCATTGTATAAAAATTTTACTGCAGGCCAGTGGAGTACAGGCCTCAAACATTAGGCAATCACCAGACAGAAAAGGCCTTTTATGCCTCTGTAATTAAATAGGACAGGGACCATTATTTGTTCTGAGTGGTGACAGATATGTTAATCTATATTTGGTGGAAGCTGGTGATTTAAAGGCCTCATTCTATATTTGGTGGAAGCTGCTATATCAATCCCTTCTATCAGTATTTTAGGGAAACAGGTGTATATAACCCCTTAATGACTATTTGCTGGAAGCTGGTATATCAAACCCCATAACCAATATTTGGTGGAAGCCGGTTTATTGCAGTCCTCAATCAATATTTCTTTGAAGCCGGTGTATCATACCCCTCAATCAATATTTTGTATCCAGCTGTGGTATCTCAGCAGAACCGCACACAACTGCTGCACAATACAAATGCACTATAATATACTTTCTTTGTTAGAAGGTATATTATAGGTATAACACAACACTAGAGTTGAGCGAACACCTGGATGTTCGGGTTCGAGAAGTTCGGCCGAACTTCCCGGAAATGTTCGGGTTCGGGATCCGAACCCGATCCGAACTTCGTCCCGAACCCGAACCCCATTGAAGTCAATGGGGACCCGAACTTTTCGGCACTAAAAAGGCTGTAAAACAGCCCAGGAAAGGGCTAGAGGGCTGCAAAAGGCAGCAACATGTAGGTAAATCCCCTGCAAACAAATGTGGATAGGGAAATGAATTAAAATAAAAATTAAATAAATAAAAATTAACCAAAATCAATTGGAGAGAGGTCCCATAGCAGAGAATTTGGCTTCCCGTCACCCACCACTGGAACAGTCCATTCTCAGATATTTAGGCCCCGGAACCCAGGCAGAGGAGAGAGGTCCCATAACAGACAATCTGGCTTCATGTCAGCAGAGAATTAGTCTGCATGTCATAGCAGAGAATGAGGCTTCACGTCAGCCACCACTGCAACAGTCCATTGGCATATATTTAGGCCCAGCACCCAGGCAGAGGAGAGAGGTCCCGTAACAGACAATCTGGCATCATGTCAGCAGAGAATCAGTCTGCATCTCATAGCAGAGAATCAGGCTTCACGTCACCCAACATTGGAACAGTCCATTGGCATATATTTAGGCCCCGGCACCCAGACAGAGGAGAGGTTCATTCAACTTTGGGTAGCCTCGCAATATAATGGTAAAATGAAAATAAAAATAGGATTGAATGAGGAAGTGCCCTGGAGTCCAATAATATATGGTTAAGGGGAGGTAGTTAATGTCTAATCTGGACAAGGGACGGACAGATCCTGTGGGATCCATGCCTGGTTCATTTTTATGAACGTCAGCTTGTCCACATTGGCTGTAGACAGGCGGCTGCGTTTGTCTGTAATGACGCCCCCTGCCGTGCTGAATACACGTTCAGACAAAACGCTGGCCGCCGGGCAGGCCAGCACCTCCAAGGCATAAAAGGCTAGCTCTGGCCACGTGGACAATTTAGAGACCCAGAAGTTGAATGGGGCCGAACCATCAGTCAGTACGTGGAGGGATGTGCACATGTACTGTTCCACCATGTTAGTGAAATGTTGCCTCCTGCTAACACGTTGTGTATCAGGTGGTGGTGCAGTTAGCTGTGGCGTGTTGACAAAAGTTTTCCACATCTCTGCCATGCTAACCCTGCCCTCAAAGGAGCTGGCATTGACACAGCTGCCTTGGCGACCTCTTGCTCCTCCTCTGCCTTGGCCTTGGGCTTCCACTTGTTCCCCTGTGACATTTGGGAATGCTCTCAGTAGCGCGTCTACCAACGTGCGCTTGTACTCGCGCATCTTCCTATCACGCTCCAGTGCAGGAAGTAAGGTGGGCACATTGTCTTTGTAGCGTGGATCCAGCAGGGTGGCAACCCAGTAGTCCGCACAGGTTAAAATGTGGGCAACTCTGCTGTCGTTGCGCAGGCACTGCAGCATGTAGTTGCTCATGTGTGCCAGGCTGCCCAGGGGTAAGGACAAGCTGTCCTCTGTGGGAGGCGTATCGTCATCGTCCTGCCTTTCCCCCCAGCCACGCACCAGTGATGGACCCGAGCTGCGTTGGGTGCCACCCCGCTGTGACCATGCTTCATCCTCATCCTCCTCCACCTCCTCCTCATCCTCGTCCTCCTCGTCCTCCAGTAGTGGGCCCTGTCTGGCCACATTTGTACCTGGCCTCTGCTGTTGCCAAAAACCTCCCTCTGAGTCACTTCGAAGAGACTGGCCTGGAAGTGCTAAAAATGACCCCTCTTCCTCCTCCTCCTCCTCCTCCTGGGCCACCTCCTCTTGCATCATCGCCCTAAGTGTTTTCTCAAGGAGACATAGAAGTGGTATTGTAACGCTGATAACGGCGTCATCGCCACTGGCCATGTTGGTGGAGTACTCGAAACAGCGCAACAGGTCACACAGGTCTCGCATGGAGGCCCAGTCATTGGTGGTGAAGTGGTGCTGTTCTGTAGTGCGACTGACCCGTGCGTGCTGCAGCTGAAACTCCACTATGGCCTGCTGCTGCTCGCACAGTCTGTCCAGCATGTGCAAGGTGGAGTTCCACCTGGTGGGCACGTCGCATATGAGGCGGTGAGCGGGAAGGCCGAAGTTACGCTGTAGCGCAGACAGGCGAGCAGCAGCAGGATGTGAACGCCGGAAGCGCGAACAGACGGCCCGCACTTTATGCAGCAGCTCTGACATGTCGGGGTAGTTGTGTATGTACTTCTGCACCACCAAATTCAGCACATGCGCCAAGCAAGGGATGTGCGTCAAATTGGCTAGTCCCAGAGCTGCAACGAGATTTCGCCCATTATCACACACCACCAGGCCGGGCTTGAGGCTCACCGGCAGCAACCACTCGTCGGTCTGTTGTTCTATACCACGCCACAACTCCTGTGCGGTGTGGGGCCTGTCCCCCAAACATATGAGTTTCAGAATGGCCTGCTGACGTTTACCCCGGGCTGTGCTGAAGTTGGTGGTGAAGGTGTGTGGCTGACTGGATGAGCAGGTGGAAGAAGAGGAGGAGGAAGCCGAGAAGGAGGAGGTGGCAACAGGAGGCAAAGAATGTTGCCCTGCGATCCTTGGCGGCGGAAGGACGTGCGCCAAACAGCTCTCCGCCTGGGGCCCAGCTGCCACTACATTTACCCAGTGTGCAGTTAGGGAGATATAGCGTCCCTGGCCGTGCTTACTGGTCCACGTATCTGTGGTTAGGTGGACCTTGCTACAGATGGCGTTGCGCAGTGCACACTTGATTTTATCGGATACTTGGTTGTGCAGGGAAGGCACGGCTCTCTTGGAGAAGTAGTGGCGGCTGGGAACAACATACTGTGGGACAGCAAGCGACATGAGCTGTTTGAAGCTGTCTGTGTCCACCAGCCTAAATGACAGCATTTCATAGGCCAGTAGTTTAGAAATGCTGGCATTCAGGGCCAGGGATCGAGGGTGGCTAGGTGGGAATTTACGCTTTCTCTCAAATGTTTGTGAGATGGAGAGCTGAACGCTGCCGTGTGACATGGTTGAGACGCTTGGTGACGGAGGTGGTGGTGGTGGTGTTGGTGGTACATCCCCTGTTTGCTGGGCGGCAGGTGCCAACGTTCCTCCAGAGGCGGAGGAAGAGGCCGAGGCGGCAGCAGCAGAAGAGGCCGAGGCGGCAGCAGCAGAAGAGGTAGCAGGGGGAGCCTGAGTGACTTCCTTGGTTTTAAGGTGTTTACTCCACTGCAGTTCATGCTTTGCATGCAGGTGCCTGGTCATGCAGGTTGTGCTCAGGTTCAGAACGTTAATGCCTCGCTTCAGGCTCTGATGGCACAGCGTGCAAACCACTCGGGTCTTGTCATTAGCACATTGTTTGAAGAAGTGCCATGCCAGGGAACTCCTTGAAGCTGCCTTTGGGGTGCTCGGTCCCAGATGGCGGCGGTCAGTAGCAGACGGAGTCTCTTGGCGGCGGGTGTTCTGCTTTTGCCCACTGCTCCCTCTTTTGCTACGCTGTTGGCTCGGTCTCACCACTGCCTCTTCCTCCGAACTGTGAAAGTCAGTGGCACGACCTTCATTCCATGTGGGGTCTAGGACCTCATCGTCCCCTGCATCGTCTTCCACCCAGTCTTGATCCCTGACCTCCTGTTCAGTCTGCACACTGCAGAAAGACGCAGCAGTTGGCACCTGTGTTTCGTCATCATCAGAGACATGCTGAGGTGGTATTCCCATGTCCTCATCATCAGGAAACATAAGTGGTTGTGCGTCAGTGCATTCTATGTCTTTCACCGCTGGGGAAGGGCTAGGTGGATGCCCTTGGGAAACCCTGCCAGCAGAGTCTTCAAACAGCATAAGAGACTGCTGCATAACTTGAGGCTGAGACAGTTTCCCTGGTATGCATGGGGGTGATGTGACAGACTGATGGGGTTGGTTTTCAGGCGCCATCTGTGCGCTTTCTGCAGAAGACTGGGTGGGAGATAATGTGAACGTGCTGGATCCACTGTCGGCCACCCAATTGACTAATGCCTGTACCTGCTCAGGCCTTACCATCCTTAGAACGGCATTGGGCCCCACCATATATCGCTGTAAATTCTGGCGGCTACTGGGACCTGAGGTAGTTGGTACACTAGGACGTGTGGATGTGGCAGAACGGCCACGTCCTCTCCCAGCACCAGAGGGTCCACTAACATCACCACGACCATGTCCACGTCCGCGTCCCTTACTAGATGTTTTCCTCATTGTTATGGTTCACCACAACAACAAAAATATTATTTGGCCCAATGTATTGTATTCAAATTCAGCGGGATATAAATTTGAGGCCTAGTATTTAGGCGCTGGGTGACCGGTATGGATTTACTAACAGAATTGGACTTGGAAATGCACAGTAGCGTGTGTGTGTGAAGTTATTCTGAATGACCCTATGTGCACCTTGAATATTATATACCCTTTTAAGGATAGATTTCAAATAGCTCTGATATAGCAGAAACCACTAAATTTTTTAATTGCTAAATTGGGAATTGTATTTCAACCCAGAACAAAAAATGTGCTTTGACGGACACTAAATAACTTTCCCAGCCACAACAGGACAGCGGTAACGAGAGATTTAGCGGGATATAAATTTGAGGCCTAGTATTTAGGCGCTGGGTGACCGGTATGGATTTAGTGACAGAATTAGACTGGAATATGCACAGTAGCGTGTGTGTGTGTGAAGTTATTCTGAATGACCCTATGTGCACCTTGAATATTATTTGTGTTCGGATCGGCTATCAGAAAGCTGTCCCTAACCTATCTAACCCTATCTTCAACAAGCAGTAGAATTGTGCCGTAACTGCTGCTGTAGGGTAGCCTAAAGGGGGCCACCCCTATATGAAGTGACTGTAAGATGGCGTGGGTGGGTGAAATCAGCTGACCCGTCGTCAGCCTAGGCCTACAGGAGCCTATAAATAGCCTAGTACCCAGCCAGCCTGGCCTCACAGGTGCAAGTAAGTAGCCGTGTAATCAGCCTCTCCTCTCACAAATACAGCCAAATACTAGTATTTTGCTTAACACTTGTGTTCGGATCGGCTATCAGAAAGGTGTCCCTAACCTATCTAACCCTATCTTCAACAAGCAGTAGAATTGTGCCGTAACTGCTGCTGTAGGGTAGCCTAAAGGGGCCAAAAAGCATGGACCGTATTTAGAGTAAATATATACATACCATTACGATGCCCGCTTTGAACGCCGAAAACTCTGCCCGATGAAGGTGCGGAATATACCGTACATATCAGCGACTTCTATATACCTTACCTCTTTGTCACGTGCCGTTGTTTTAGGAGGTAGCTAAAGTTGATGTTTTGAAAGAGCGGTCGGTAGTCAGAAACGATTTACCCCTATGTTGACGATCATATTAACATATTGCAAGAAGGTCTGAACCCGGGAGCTGCGGACTGAAATAACAATGGTGAATGTGATAGAAGACTTAATGAAGTCCAACCATTCGCTAAGGGCCCTGCTCGGACACCAACTATTGCTGGTAGCAAATACTACACCTATACTTATCCCCCAGGCCACTGCTTAAATTATTTCTTATTATTAATATAGGACCCAAAAACTTAGAGGATGGCATAAGCCGCTTAACTCTGATAATGGATCGGGACGTAATCGCCTGTAGTCGTGACAGGACCCATTAACCTGTAGTCGTGACAGGATTTCGTAATTGCCTGAAGACGTGACAGGACTTATTAACCTGTAGACGTGACAGGATTTCGTAATTGCCTGAAGACGTGACAGGACTTATTAACCTGTAGACGTGACAGGATTTTGTAATCGCCTGTAGTCGTGACAGGACTTATTAACTGCCAGGCGCGAGAGCCCCTAATGGCGGGGCCAGGCATCTGCGAGGGAAGAAATGTAACCTGAAGGAAGCAGCTATGTTCATTAGGAGAACGGTATCAGAGCGGTGCACTGACTGCCCCCGAGAAAATACTGAGTAACCATGATGTAGCAATGAAAAGAAAAATGCGGCCTTAAGTGGAAGCCGAAGTGATGTATGAACAGGTGGGTGAACGCAGCTCTGGATGTGAGTAGTGCCTGAAAACATGGTATGGGCCCAGCTGTGAGCATGAAGAGCACTGTATAACACAGCTGTGAATGCAATCTGAGCTAACAGGGTATCAATGTTATGCAACAGCAACGCATGAACGCAGCTCTAGTGGTGAACAGAGTATAAATTGTAAATGCAGACACATGGACATAGCTATGAAGGTAACGCCCCCACATAATGCTGCAGGCTTTTTTTTTTTTTTTTTTATTCTCCAGGATGGTCACCACAGCACCACCAAAAAATAAAAACAAAAAATAAAAACATAAACGTGTATGAACATGAACCTTGAAGCAACGACAAGGCAACATAATGCACCTGTACCCCAGCACAGAACCGCTCACACATGCGTGCCCATAACATACAGTTTATAGATAAACCACTCTTACCTATAGGAGCATCAAAACTCAAATGCAGGCGCCTCGACTGATCTGCATGGATCCCCACATGCAGACCCCTGGTATACATACCCCAACTCCTTGCCTGTTTGGCATTAGCTACGGATGTGCCCCTGCATGTTAAAAACACACATTTTTTTTTTTTTTTTTAAATAGAGGAAACCTGCGACCATACCTACACCAGGCGCCTGCTAGGCCAACAACTATATGCAATGACCCCCAACAAGCCCCTGGACAGCCGAGCATTCACTAGACCATAAGCACCCCGCTCTGCTTTGAACCAGAGTACTGCACATCGCATGCCGCCCTGTAGGCACCATGCCATCAAATGCAATACCACAGCATTTTTATTATTTTTTTTTCCTTACCATTGATATAAACACAGCGTGCATGACTTGAACCAACTAACAACCCTCATTCAACCGTTTAGCGCCCGACTCTGCTACATCTCAGAGCGCTACATGTCGCGGACCGCAGCGTTGGTCCCGTGCAAACCACTCCGATCCTACCGTGAATACCAGCGCCCTGCTAAGACATTCTGCCATCGCCCAGCCGTAAGGAGCCTCCACACCATGCTGCTGTATCCTAGAGCTGACTCACAGGTAGTGAAATCAGCTGACCCATCGTCAGCCTAGGCCTACAGGAGCCTATAAATAGCCTAGTACCCAGCCAGCCTGGCCTCACAGGTGCAAGTAAGTAGCCGTGTAATCAGCCTCTCCTCTCACAAATACAGCCAAATACTAGTATTTTGCTTAACACATACCCTTTTAGGGATAGATTTCAAATAGCTCTGATATAGCAGAAACCACTAAATCTTTAAAATTGCTAAATTGGGAATTGTATTTCAACCCAGAACAAAAAATGTGCTTTGACGGACACTAAATAACTTTCCCAGCCACAACAGGACAGCGGTAACGAGAGATTTAGCGGGATATAAATTTGAGGCCTAGTATTTAGGCGCTGGGTGACAGGTATGGGTTTAGTGACAGAATTAGACTTGGAAATGCACAGTAGCGGGTGTGTGAAGTTATTCTGAATGACCCTATGTGCACCTTCAATATGATCTACCCTTTTAGGGATAGATTTCAAATAGCTCTGATACAGCAGAAACCACTACATTTTTAAATTGCTAAATTGGGAATTGTATTT
Organism: Bufo gargarizans; assembly: GCF_014858855.1. Classification (NCBI taxonomy): domain Eukaryota; kingdom Metazoa; phylum Chordata; class Amphibia; order Anura; family Bufonidae; genus Bufo; species Bufo gargarizans. The sequence goes on from NC_058083.1 coordinate 449,051,056, forward strand.
CAACCCAGAACAAAAAATGTGCTTTGACGGACACTAAATAACTTTCTTAGCCACAACAGGACAGCGGTAACGAGAGATTTAGCGGGATATAAATTTGAGGCCTAGTATTTAGGCGCTGGGTGACCGGTATGGATTTAGTGACAGAATTAGACTGGGATATGCACAGTAGCGTGTGTGTGTGAAGTTATTCTGAATGACCCTATGTGCACCTTGAATATTATATACCCTTTTAGGGATAGATTTCAAATAGCTCTGAAATAGCAGAAACCACTAAATTATGAAATTGCTAAATTGGGAATTGTATTTCAACCCAGAACAAAAAATGTGCTTTGACGGACACTAAATAACTTTCCCAGCCACAACAGGACAGCGGTAACGAGAGATTTAGCGGGATATAAATTTGAGGCCTAGTATTTAGGCGCTGGGTGACCGGTATGGATTTAGTGACAGAATTAGACTTGGAAATGCACAGTAGTGTGTGTGTGAAGTTATTCTGAATGACCCTATGTGCACCTTGAATATTATATACCCTTTTAGGGATAGATTTCAAATAGCTCTGATATAGCAGAAACCACTAAATCTTTAAAATTGCTAAATTGGGAGTTGTATTTCAACCCAGAACAAAAAATGTGCTTTGACGGACACTAAATAACTTTCCCAGCCACAACAGGACAGCGGTAATGAGAGATTTAGCGGGATATACATTTGAGGCCTAGTATTTAGGCGCTGGGTGACCGGTATGGATTTAGTGACAGAATTAGACTGGGATATGGCCAAAAAATAACCACACTATTGCTGGTTAAATGCACTTGGTGACGGGCGCAGCTTGCCCCTGATGTAGTATATGGCCAAAAAATGAACAGACTATTGCTGGTTAAATGCACTTGGTGTGATAGCTTGACCAACCACACTACTGAGGGTTAAATGCACTTGGTGACGGGCGCAGCTTGCCCCTGATGTAGTATATGGCCAAAAAATGAACAGACTATTGCTGGTTAAATGCACTTGGTGTCACAGCTTGACCAACCACACTACTGAGGGTTAAATGCACTTGGTGACGGGCGCAGCTTGCCCCTGATGTAGTATATGGCCAAAAAATGAACAGACTATTGCTGGTTAAATGCACTTGGTGTGATAGCTTGACCAACCACACTACTGAGGGTTAAATGCACTTGGTGACGGGCGCAGCTTGCCCCTGATGTAGTATATGGCCAAAAAATGAACAGACTATTGCTGGTTAAATGCACTTGGTGTCACAGCTTGACCAACCACACTACTGAGGGTTAAATGCACTTGGTGACGGGCGCAGCTTGCCCCTGATGTAGTATATGGCCAAAAAATGAACAGACTATTGCTGGTTAAATGCACTTGGTGTGATAGCTTGACCAACCACACTACTGAGGGTTAAATGCACTTGGTGACGGGCGCAGCTTGCCCCTGATGTAGTATATGGCCAAAAAATGAACAGACTATTGCTGGTTAAATGCACTTGGTGTCACAGCTTGACCAACCACACTACTGAGGGTTAAATGCACTTGGTGACGGGCGCAGCTTGCCCCTGATGTAGTATATGGCCAAAAAATGAACAGACTATTGCTGGTTAAATGCACTTGGTGTGATAGCTTGACCAACCACACTACTGAGGGTTAAATGCACTTGGTGACGGGCGCAGCTTGCCCCTGATGTAGTATATGGCCAAAAAATGAACAGACTATTGCTGGTTAAATGCACTTGGTGTCACAGCTTGACCAACCACACTACTGAGGGTTAAATGCACTTGGTGACGGGCGCAGCTTGCCCCTGATGTAGTATATGGCCAAAAAATGAACAGACTATTGCTGGTTAAATGCACTTGGTGACGGGCGCAGCTTGCCCCTGATTTAGTATATGGCCAAAAAATAAACAGACTATTGCTGGTTAAATGCACTTGGTGTGATAGCTTCACCCTGATGTAGGCTTTAGCCAAAAAACAAACGCACCATTGAGGGTTAAATGCACTTGGTGACAGGCGCAGCTTGCCCCTGATGTAGTATATGGCCAAAAAATAAACAGACTATTGCTGGTTAAATGCACTTGGTGTGACAGCTTCACCCTGATGTAGGCTTTAGCCAAAAAACAAACGCACCATTGAGGGTTAAATGCACTTGGTGACAGGCGCAGCTTGCCCCTGATGTAGTATATGGCCAAAAAATAAACAGACTATTGCTGGTTAAATGCACTTGGTGTGACAGCTTCACCCTGATGTAGGCTTTAGCCAAAAAACAAACGCACCATTGAGGGTTAAATGCACTTGGTGACAGGCGCAGCTTGCCCCTGATGTAGTATATGGCCAAAAAATAAACAGACTATTGCTGGTTAAATGCACTTGGTGTGACAGCTTCACCCTGATGTAGGCTTTAGCCAAAAAACAACCACACCATTGAGGGTTAAATGCACTTGGTCGCAGCTTGTGCTGGCGCACCACAAGACACAAAATGGCCGCCGATCACCCCAGAAAAATGTGACTGACAAACGGTCTGGGCAGCCTAAAAACTGTGAGCAATTGAGGATCAGCAGCTCAATGATCCACAGCTGCAGATCGATCAGTTAATCAAGTCCTTTGGAGGAGTTAATCTGCCTAATCTCGCCCTACTGTCGCAGCCGCAACCTCTCCCTACGCTAATCAGAGCAGAGTGACGGGCGGCGCTATGTGACTCCAGCTTAAATAGAGGCTGGGTCACATGGTGCTCTGGCCAATCACAGCCATGCCAATAGTAGGCATGGCTGTGATGGTTTCTTGGGGCAAGTAGTATGACGCTTGTTGATTGGCTGCTTTGCAGCCTTTTAAAAAGCGCCAAGAAAGCGTCACAAAAGCGCCAAGAAAGCGACGAACACCGAACCCGAACCCGGACTTTTACGAAAATGTCCGGGTTCGGGTCCGTGTCACGGACACCCCAAAATTCGGTACGAACCCGAACTATACAGTTCGAGTTCGCTCATCCCTACACACCACTCAATCAGTTTTTTTTCTATTGGAGCAACAGGTTTATCACACCAGTTACAATTAGTTATTCCAATAGTGTTTGTCCCTCTATCTAGCTGTTGTATTGCAGCAGAACCGCACACAATTTCTGCACAATACAAATGCACTATAATATACTTTCTATGTTAGAAAGTATATTTTAAGTATATCACACCCCTCAGTATGTCACACCTATCGATAGTCCTTAAAAGGACTTTTGTGGGGCTATTACCTAGCGTTTGGTATCCCTAACAATCTGTCCCTGCTCCACACAGCAACCTCTCTCTACACAGGCAAAAAACAGAATGTAAAATGGCTGCCAGATCGTGTTAATTTATAAGGTAGGGGGTTTGTCCATGTGCTGAAACGTCTCAATTGGCTGTCCTGTCCCACCTGATAAATGTGTCATGGGTCATAGTTCTTCAAAATGCAAAAGAATATGGCACCGGCAGACACATTCGGCGAACAAGCAAAGTTCGCAGCAAAACGACCGCTGGGCGAACCACAAGGCCTTCTCTACCAGCAGGCCCTCGCATATAATTTTTTACAGGGTCAGTTCATCAGCAGGCCCTCGCATATAATTTTTTACAGGGTCAGCTCACCAGCAGGCCTTCACCTACAATCTTTTACAGGGTCAGCTCACCAGCAAGGCTCACACCTAAAATCTTTTACAGGGTCTGCTCACCTGCAGGCCCACACCTAAAATCTTTTATAGGGTCAGATCTCCTGCAGGCCCTCACCTAATTAAACCTAATAGGTAATTTGTGTGCATGCTGCCTTGCTTGGATGTGGTAGTGTAAGGGTCAGCCCCTAGAATACTGTTCTTTGCACAGATATCTACAATATGGTGCACATAGACTGTGATTACTTATTTCAGCCACTAGAGGTCACTGTGGCTCTGAGTAAGAGGAAGCTGAACTGTTTCTGAGATGCACAAGAGGTAGGAGGAGCCAGAGGTTCCTGGGGTTTGAGTCCTGGCTAGAGGTGGGAGCGCCCTGAGAGCTGTGAGAGGATGGCTGCCATGTTAGGAGGCAAGTAAAGGCTAGTGATGGGACATGGAGCCTGACTGATGGAGTCCTGAGAAGCTGGCTGTGCTGGAGACAGCCTAAGATAGACTCTGAACTGAAGTGCTGCAGCTGTGACCCAGAGAAAGAGACTGCACAGTGTGTTACAGAGGAGTGGGACCGTGTACAGAGACCAGCCGGATCCTTCCTGCCAGAGGTGGAGAGCTGCATCTGCTGTGACCAGAGAGAGAAAGACAGACTAGCAAGCGATCGGACCTGGTGCCAGACTGCATCTTATTGGATCCAAGAGAATCTGCAGAACTGTGAGTGGCACCGGTGCTTATCTGTGATAGGTTATAAAGTCAGGGACTTAGTCAGTGCGCTGTAGAAGCGTCCCCTGGGTAGCAGGTCTAGATAGGAAATTGTTAGTGAGAGTAGCCTGCAAGCTGACTGTTTGCTGTTTAGCTTATTCTGTGTCTATGCAATATCTCATTACCACTGTTGTTGTGTTATGTTCACCTGTTCATACCATTCCTGTCATTGACTCATTGTGACGCTGGTGTGGTGGTACTGTATTGTTACTCAGGTTTTCCGGCATTTTCATTTTGCTCCTTAATAAAGCCGGCTTTTGCTTCAGTCTCCTTGTCTGCTGTACTGTATTTGAATCCTGCTTTGTGGTCTCTCCCTCTTCTGACCGCTACAGTAGCCATAGCTGTTTCTTAGGCTCCCTCTCCGGAATCAAACCCTTATTCCCCGTTACCCCTAGTCACCATAGTTTGCGCTGACAATAACATTGAAAGTTGATAGGCCAGAGATCCAAATGGATCATCACTGTCACGGGGACGTTCGATCGGCCCCAGGTTATATAGAGTCACCAAAGTGGCAACAGGCCCCCCTCACCCATAATGTTTTAGATGGTCAGATCCGCCGGCCGTTCCTCCAAATATTTTTGAGGGTCACTAGCAGGCCATCAATCATATTTTTTCAAGGATGTATATGATGCTCTCCTTTATGTGTAACAAAGGGTGTACTGTAGTGTTGTTCCTTGTAATTTTGGCAGCCCTTTCACTTAGTGCATAGGCTTTATGAATGTAGGAGTCCCACTACCTGAACAATTGTACCACAATGTGAATGAGGCCCTCCATTATGTGATATGCAGGTTGTATCGTAGTGCCTCTTCTGTGTAATTTTTGGCAGCACTTAAAGAATGTTTTCTAACAATTGTTCATTTAAAATTTTCAGTTTTGTGCGTATTATTGTCAGTCTGTAAAAGTGACGTACTACTCGGACAACATCATTCCCAGCAGCGACCTTGGAGTCCAAGATGCATCCAGACATCCTCCCCATGCTGTTCCCGAACCATTTTGGTGGTGTTTCGATCAATTTCTGACATTTTCCTATGAACCAGGCACCCTTTCTTCTTCAGAGCAGGGGGTGCCTGGTTTAATGCTCGGGTTCTCCCATTGACTTCCATTATACTCTCAACGTGTTCGGCCCGAGCCCCCGAGCACCCAAGCACTGTGGTGCTCGATCAACACTAATGCTGTGTAGTCGGTTGATCGCTGCCTATGTGAGCTATCGTCCGTCCTCATGAAGGTCTGACCAAGGGGACCCCCTGCACCAGCTCCATATGCAGCATCTTCAGACTGAAGTCTCTGATGAGCAGTGTTTTTTAGACTCTACTGAAGAATCCACCCAGCAGAAGCAGCATGACATGCAGAAGAATCTCAACCACCAGGTGGTGGCAAACTTGGACTGCACCCTGTCACCCCTAATCCAAGATTCCCTGGACTACTGGACATGAAAACTTGAACTGTGGCCGCAATTGGCTTAGTTTGCCATGGGCATGCTTTCCTGTAGTAGTAGTGTGGCATCAGAGAGGTTGTTCAGTGTGGCCAGTATTTCAGTATTTGGTCAGTATTTGATCAGTATTTGTAAGCAGGAGTGGGTCTAAAACACAGAAGTGATGCAAATATTTCCATTACATTTTATCTCTGTTTTTTGCTTACAAATACTAATGCAAAATATTCACTGTGTGATAGAGGCCATTAAAATATGCATGCAGGACTTGTTTTCCTTGTTTAACAAACTGATTTTAGACGTAAATGGGCGAAACAAATGCAAATTGAGCACAAGTCCTCTTTCACAATGTCAGTATTTGGTCAGTATTTTTTTTTTTATAATACTTTTTATTAGTGAAAAAAATATATACAAACCATTATGTTTTTCATTCCATGTTACAATATAACTTTGTTATTATTTTTAATTCCCCATAATCACCCCTTTCCCACCCCTCCCTACCCTTGCGATGCATCTCTAGGTCCTCTATGATCCTACATAAATTTGGGGGCAAAAAAAAAAGAGGATCAGGGCTTCCAAGCTTCCATAGTTCTCCTGACTATTTAATTGCCTATATAGGACCTTATCATAGTTTTTAACCCTAATAACCAAATTTGGATCATCTCGCGAGAACCAATTTCAAGTAATCTGAAATCTCATTTTGAATTAGTATTTAACCAGAACACAGGAGAGATGCAAATATTTATGTTACATTTAATTGCTGTTTTGGACCCACTTCTTACAATTACCAATCAAATACTAATGCAAAATACTGACTAAGGCTACTTTCACACTAGCGTTCGATCGGATCCGTTCTGAACGGATCCGATCATATTAATGCAGACGGAGGCTCCGTTCAGTACGGATCCGTCTGCATTAATAACTTAGAAAAAATTCTAAGTGTGAAAGTAGCCTGAGCGGATCCGTTCAGACTTTCAATGTAAAGTCAATGGGGGACGGATCCGCTTGAAGATTGAGCCATATGGTGACATCTTCAAGCGGATCCGTTCCCATTGACTTACATTGTAAGTCTGAACGGATCCGCTCGCCTCCGCACGGCCAGGCGGAAAGCTGAACGCTGCAAGCAGCGTTCAGCTGTCCGCCTGGCCGTGCGGAGGCGAGCGGAGCGGAGGCTGAACGCCGCCAGACTGATGCAGTCTGAGCGGATCCGCTCCATTCAGACTGCATCAGGGCTGGACGGAGGCGTTCGGGTCCGCTCGTGAGCTCCTTCAAACGGAGCTCACGAACGGACCTATGAACGCTAGTGTGAAAGTAGCCTAAATAGTAACCAAATATTTTCTGTCTAAAAGAAGCTTTATGGATGCTAAAAACAGGATTTACTTTTTTCTCCCTGTGTGTTCTTCTGATGGATCAGAAGAGCGGAAAAATAAATAGTGATATGAAGACAGTCTTACTGCCACTGCTGCTGTGCCCCATCCCCACTCTGTCATGGGGCCACTACTGTAGCTGTTACCGACACTACTGCTGCTGCCACTCTCTCCACTCTGTCATGGGGCCACTATTTTAATCTTGGGTTAAGTCCAAGGTGATAAATTAGACCTGACGCTAATATTCACCTGTAATACTGATGCACAGTAAATCTACTGCAGCAACATGCATTAAAAGAACATTTTATTTCTCCACTATTTTATTGGTGCTGCCTCTATTTCTTTATTTTGTTCCACTAAGCAGCCATTTGGACATAGCTCCTGCAGGAGCCTGCACAGGTTTTTTGCCTTATGAAGGGTGCTGTATGCTTTTCTATTTGTTTAACAGAAGGGATTAGCTATGAATATATTGGTGTATTGCACAGTTATGTCGACATCGATAAATTGTACCTGTAAATCTAATGGCACAGTACCTACAGAACGGATAGGCTATGAATGTAGCTGCACTAGAACGTAATGCATATGGCAGCACATTTCCCCTGCACTCTCCCTGAAGTTTAACTTCCAAGCCTTCACAGTGAGATTAGGCCACCAAGTGGGATGAATATGATTATGCAGTGGCCTGGGTATATCTGATGTATTGTGACAAATTAATTCAGAACTAATTGAATTTCTTGTCGAAGTTCGGCAAATCGGGCAATTTAATTTTTTCTAACTTTGCTCATCTCTAGTAATAGTATTATGGTTTCAGTTATAGTTGCTAGATTACTGTAGATTGGTGGTTGATCGAGTGATTTCTTTTTTTTGATTGCCAGATTTGGAATTGGGAAGTATTTTTGTGATAAGAATTTTGCCTTATGGAAGTTTTTACGTTTATCTGTTTCAGTATTGCAGGAGAATAGGTTGAACTAGACTGACGTCTTTTTCCAACCTTACTCGGTTACTATGACTGATTGACTTCTTCATATATATGTATATAGGCATTACTTTCATCACAAATCTCAAAATCGAGGTGTATGTTACTTTTATTAGGATGTTGAGCGTCACACTATAACTTTACATGCTATCCTATCAAGTTGCAACCTATGGCCCTACAAAACCATGGTTTCCACTAATGCACTAATGATGTTTAACCCCTTCAGGAACCTAAAAATTGTTTGCATTTTGATATCATTGTTGGAGGGGAGTATTGCATGGGTTAATGCAGGGCAAGGAATATTGCAATCAGAGCATGGATAGCTCGGGTTAAGGCAGGGGTATAGCAGGGGGTCAGGTAATATTGCAGGAGTTATAGACTGAAGGGCAATGCAGGGGATGAAAGGGTTATTGGAGATGGATTGGTGTCAGTGGTCAACGGTTAATAATGCAGGGTTATGGCAAGGTATGGGTAAATGCAGGTATTGCAGGGATACAGGGGTACTGGGGTTAATGATACTCAGCCAATGTTCATAGGCTATGTTTCAGGAGGGGTTGCTCATTTCCTCTCATCTCAGGTTCACTCTTCCATGTGTGTACTTCCTCTGTTTGTGGTGATGAGCCACCCGAGAGCCTTTGTCCTGGCTTGGGCTAGTATAAGCCCAAACAGTGGCGTTGCCATGGAGGGCCAGAGGGGGCGACGGCCCCCCCTACATCATGCTGTGCCCCCCCATGTGCCCCCCCAACTAAAATGCCCACGCCCCCCCCCCCCCCAAGTGAGCCGCCGGGCACAGGGAGATGAGCGTTTCCATTGCGCTCATCTCCATTGTAATCTGCCTGTGCTGCGGTGGTGCAGGGGAGGGAGAGGTGTGTCCCTTCCCCTTCTTCTGATAGGCTGCAGGCACTAGGCCAGCAGCCTATCAGAGGCCGGCGCAGGCGCGATGACGTCATCACGCTGCCTGAGCCTTACAGCGCAGGACAGAGGCCAGAAGAGGCCTGCATCGCATCGCTGACACTGAGGTAAGTATGTGTTTTTATTTTTTTATTACAATACTGGCACATGATGATGATGAGGGGGGGGGCGACTTAATACTGGCACATGATGATGATGAGGGGGGAATGACTTAATACTGGAACATGATGATGATGGGGGGTGACTTAATACTGGCACATGATGATGATGAGGGGACGACGACTTAATACTGGCACATGATGATGATGGGGGGGTGACTTAATACTGGCACATGATGATGATGGGGGAGACTTAATACTGGCACATGATGATGATGGGGGTGACTTAATACTGGCACATGATGATGATGAGGGGGGGGACTTAATACTGGCACATGATGATGATGGGGGGTGACTTAATGCTGGCACATGATGATGGGGGGACTTAATACTGGCACATGATGATGGGGGACATAATACTGGCACATGATGATGGGGGGGACTTAATACTGGCACATGATGATGGGGGGGCTTAATACTGGCACATGATGGGGGGGGCTTAATACTGGCACACAATGGGGGGCTTATTACTGGCACGTAATGGGGGGCTTATTACTGGCACGTAATGGGGGGCTTATTACTGGCATGTAATGGGGGGCTTATTACTGGCACGTGATGGGGGCTTATTACTGCTATGTGATGGGGGCTTATTACTGGCAAATTGGGGGGCTCTTGTTACTGGCACGTTATGGGGGGCTCTTGGCAGTGGCACGTTATTGAGGGCACTTATTACTGGCACATTATTGGTGGGCACTATAGGGGCATCTACTGAGGCCACAAAGCAGGGGTGTTTCATATGGGGGGCTCTGTACAGTAGCATTTTATACTGGGACACATTATGGTGGGTACTATGGGGAAGGGGGGAGAGGAGTACTATGGAGTCATCTACGGGGGCACTAATAAGGGGTATTTTATACTTGCAAATTATGGGGGACACTGAGGGCATCTACTGGGGCACGATATATGGGGCATTTTATACTGGTACATTATGGGGGGGCACTAGCAGGAAGGGGGGAGAGGACAACTATGGAGGCATTCACTGGGGGCACTATATAGGGGTATTTTATACTGGCACATTATGGGGGGACATTAGCTCAACTGGGGGCATAAGGGGGTATTTTTTTTGCACTGTCACATTATAAGGAGAATTATTTGTACTGGGGGGCATTATGGTGGGCTTTATTACTCCCCCATGGTATGATCCCCTAGTATCAGCACCAGCCTCTCCCTGCTCTGCTATCCCTCTGCCCCTTCTCCAAATTCTTATTATGAAATCTTTCTCATTAGGATAAAACACAACATCAGCTCCACCGAGCCCCCGGCCAAGTGTTGAAGTTGTGTCCGAGATCCCCAAGAGCCAAGCCAAGTAACTGTAAGTGTTCATGTGAAATATGCTTATGTTATATATGTACACTCCTGTGAGAGGCGGGGAGGGAGATCTGTGGATAACACTGTTATAGGGAGAGAGATCTGTGGGTGACACTGTTATGGAGGGGGAAATGGGGATGACACTGTCATGGGGTGCATCGTCAGGAGGGCGAACGGAAAAGGTTCACCAGAAAAGGTGAATGGATGGACTCTACATGCCTGGTTCCCACCGTGAAGCATGGAGGAGAAGGTGTGATGGTGTGGGGGTGCTTTGCTGGTGACACTGTTGGGGATTTATTCAAAATTGAAGGCATACTGAACCAGCATGGCTAACACAGCATCTTGCAGCGGCATGCTATTCCATCCGGCTTGTGTTTAGTTGGACCATCATTTATTTTTTAACAGGACAATGACCCCAAACACACCTCCAGGCTGTGTAAGGGCTATTTGACCATGAAGGAGAGTGATGGGGTGCTGCGCCAGATGACCTGGCCTCCACAGTCACCGGACCTGAACCCAATCGAGATGGTGTGGGGTGAGCTGGACCGCAGAGTGAAGACAAAAGGGCCAACAAGTGCTAAGCATCTCTGGGAACTCCTTCAAGACTGTTGGAAGACCATTTCAGGTGACTACCTCTTGAAGCTCATCAAGAGAATGCTAAGAGTGTGCAAAGCAGTAATCAAACCAAAAGCTGGCTACTTTAAAGAACCTAGAATATGACATATTTTCAGTTGTTTCACACTTTTTTTAATGTATATAATTCCACATGTGTTAATTCATAGTTTTGATGCCTTCAGTGTGAATCTACAATTTTCATAGTCATGAAAATAAAGAAAACTCTTTGAATGAAGGTGTGTCCAAACTTTTGGTCTGTACTGTATATATATATATATATATATATATATATATATATATATACCCAATATATGCACTTCTCTCTATAGTATTCAAAATATATTTTACAAACTTTGTTAACCCTTTAGGTGTTCCACAAAAATTAAAGGAAAATGTAGATGACATTTCAGAATTTCACTTTTTTGGCAGATTTTCCAATTTTATCCTTTTTTTTTCCAGTAACAAAGAAACATAATATTTATTACCCTGATTCTGTAGTATACAGAAAAACCTTATATGTAAACTTCTCTACGGGCACACAGAAGGAAAGGAACGCCATATGGTTTTTGGAAGGCAGATTTCACCGGGATAAATTTAAGTTGCCATGTCACATTTGAAGACCCCTGATTCACCACTAGAGTAGAAAGTCCCAAAAAAAAGACCCCATTTTGGAAACTATGGGATAAGGTGACAGTTTTGTTGGTGAGGCAAGGTAACAAAAAAATAGCTGTTTTAGGACCGTTTTTATTTTTTGTAATATATAATGTTCATGACAGGTTAGATCATGCGGTATTTTTTATATTGAGCAGGTTGTTACGGATGCAGCAATACCAAATATGACTATTTAAAAAAATATATATAATTGTGTCTCCATATCCTGAAAGCTATATATTTATTTTTAATTTTTTGGGCTACTGTTATGTAGGAGCACATTTCTTTTGGTATGAGAGGACGGTTTGATTGGTACTATTTTAGGGTGCTTATGACTTTTTGATCACTTGATATTAGACTTTTTGTGATGTAAGGTGACAAAAAATGGCTTTTTTTTACACACTTTAAATAATTTTATTTTTTCATGGTGTTCACCTGAGGGTTTAGGTGATGTGATTTTGATACAGAAGGTTCTTACAGAGGTGGCAGTACCTAATATGTATTATTTTTTTATTTATTTAAGTTTGACTCAATAACAGCATTTTTGAAACAAAAACAAATCATGTTTTAGTGTCTCCATATTCTGAAAGCCATATTTTTTTTTATTTTTTGGGCGATTGTCCTAGGTAGGGTCTCTAATTTTTACGGGATGAGATGACGGTTTGATTGGTATGATTTTGGGGTGTGTATGACTTTTTTGATTGCTTGGTATCACACTTTTTGTGATGTAAGGTGACAAAAAATGGCTTTTTTTTTTACACATTTTTTTTTAAGGTGTTCACCTGAGGGGTTAGTTCATGTGATATTTTTATACAGCTGGTTCTTACGGACGTGGTGATACCTAATATGTAAACTTTATTTATTTTAAGTTTTACACAATAACAGCAATTGGGCGATTGCCCTAGGTAGGGGCTCATTTTTTTAGAATTACGAATATTCAAAAAAACTAATATATAGCAATATATAGCGAATATTAGGTAATAATTATGGAGTAAGTCAGTGATAATATCTGACAGTGGAAAAGCTGGATAATAACTCTGTGTCAGAATTTATCACTAAGTTATTACTATATATTATTATTATAGGGGGCTGGATCTCACAGACTGTCACATCAGGCTGCCTTCCCTGCCATTGGGTCCCCATCACAACAGTGCAGGGACCCGATGGCCACCCTGCACCCGGCAGGGCTGACCACGCGTCTCTGACCAGTGCGTCTCTCCCAATGTGAGAGCTCTTCAAGGCGATAGAATTGGTCGACTTTGGCTATCCAATGGTCTATAGTGGGTATGGCTGGGCTACGCCAATTTTTGGGGATAAGTAATCGTGCCACGGAAATCAGGAAGGAGAAGAGGATTTTTTTATAAGTGTCCACCCCGTGTATGCCGAAACATAATTGCGATTTCAGCGGTAGAAGGGAAGCTGGTCTTGCATATTTTATTGCTTAAATTGAATATTTTCTCCCACCAGGGTTTTAGCAGAGGGCAGTCCCACCAGATATGGAAATAAGAACCTTTTATTTTTTTTCACATCTCCAGCAACTGTCTGGGACGCTAGGATAATACGAGGAAATCTTGTCTGGGGTTCTGTACCACCTAGATAAAACCTTGTATCCGTTCTCCTGTACTCGGACACATCTTGAGAGTTTGTGTGGAGTAATGAAGAGTTTGGTCATTTTAGATTGAGAGAATTGTCTTCCCAGGTCCTTTTCCCATTGTGCTATTACTGCTGGTTTGACACTTATAGTGGGGAGGGTAAGTTTTTTTTATAAAGAACAGAAATTAACTTAGAGGGGTAATTAGTGGATTTCAGCAGACATTCAAACCAGTCTAGGGGTTTCTGCATGTTTAGGGAATTAGCTCTAAGGCTGATTTCTTTATTAATATAGGTGAGGAGTAAGGTATGTGAGGGAGTAGTTTCCAGTTTGTTCAAAAGAGACTCTCCAGAGAGGACACACCCGTCATTGTCCAGTAGATCAGTTACTAATTTAGTAGATGATCTGATCCCTAGAGGACATGAGTCCTTCAGCTCTTTTGGAGCTAATGAAATAATATCTCCTACCTGAAGGAGAGGGAAGGGCAGGGGTAGGGCGCAGCAATTGGAGGAGAACCACTTCCATACCTTTAGTGAGATATGAACTATAGGGTTCGGAATTGAGGAGAGGGCAGGAAGTGGGCTGTCCGACAACAACAGGGCTCTAATAGTAGAGGGAAAGAAAGTCTTTTCTAAAGGTAGCCATTGTTTGTGATTTGAGGGCCGGAGCCAATCAATCACTCTAGTTAAATGTATTGCCTTCATATAAAGCTCAGGGTCGGGTAAACCTATCCCCCCTAGTTGTTTAGGTTTTGTTAAGGTAGAGAAGGAAATTCTAGGCTTTTTACCTTGCCAAATAAATTTCCGGGAGTTCAAAGACCTAAAAAAGGACCTAGGGATGGCGATTGGGAGGACCTGCAGGAGGTAAGTGAGTCTTGGAATTACCAGGAACATCACCAGGTTCTTTCTACCAAACCAAGACAAATAAGGGTAGTCCAGAGAATCAAGCTGAGCAACAATGGCCCTCAGGAGGGGGGTGTAGTTAAGCTGAAACAATTCTGAGAGATGGGAGGTTAATTTAATGCCCAAGTAGGTCAGATGCCTGTTAGACCAGTTAAAAGGGGAGTTTAATTGGAGTTTAGAGATTTGGGTCGGGGGTAATCCAATATGAAGGATCTGGGACTTTTGGGGATTAATTTTGAAATTTGAGAGGAGGCCGAATCTGTTTAGGAGGGATACTATTAGGGGCATAGATTTAGTGGGGTTCGTTGTAATGATAAGCAGATCGTCTGCGAAAGCCGCCAATTTAAATTCTTTTGGGCCTAATTTTAGTCCGATGATGCCTTCCTCTTGTCTCAAAGCCTGCAAAAGGGTCTCCATCACTAGGACAAATATGAGGGGGGAGAGAGGACATCCTTGACGTGTACCGTTTTTAATTGAGAAGCGGGTGGAGATGAGGTTTTTGACCAGGACTGAGGCAGAGGAATTTGTGTACATTGCAAAAACAGCATTGATGTAGGAGCTGGGAATATGGAATTTGTGCAGGGTATGCCTTATGAATGACCAGTCTATTTGGTCAAATGCTTTTTCAGCATCGGTACCAAGTAAGACCAAGGGCCTTTTTTTGTGAGAGGCATAGAAGAGGGCATCAAGAACTTTAGTAGTGTTATCTTTTCCCTCCCGACCTTTCACAAATCCCACTTGATCAGTGTGGATTAGGTTGGGGAGAAAGGATTGGAGTCTAGTGGCTAACATTTTCGCCAGGATTTTTAAGTCTGTAGTCAGTAAGGATATGGGACGATAATTAGCGCAGGAGGAAGGGTCCTTACCTTCTTTAGGTATTATAGTAATTAGTGCGTTGGTCATATCAACTGATAAAGGTTGGTTGCGAAGGGAAGAGTTACAGATGGGGAGGAAGTAAGGGATTAAAGAGTCTTGGAAGGTGGTATAGTAAGTGGTGGGGAAGCCATCCAGGACAGAGCATTTATCTTTTGGGGAGGCTTTAAGGGCTGCTGCTAATTCAGATGGAGTAAAGGGCTTTTCTAGGGCGGTTTGCTGACCTGGGGATAGCTTTGGAAGGTTTAGTGTATCCAGAAAGGCTTTAACTGACGATTCTCTACCCTGAGTGAGTAAGTCCTCTGCAGGGGGAGGTAAATTATACAGGGTCTCGTAAAAAAGCTTAAATTGCTCCGCTATAGCCTCTGAGGAGAAGAGCTGTTGGCCTTGGGGAGTTTTGATGGAAGATACATGTCTAGCTAATTTTCTACGCTTAAGGATTACGTTGCATCATGAATTTAGAGGCCTTGTTGCCATGAGCGAAAAACTTGTGTTGGGAGGATGCCGGCATCTGTGTTTTTACTGATGCCAGCGTACGCAGCAGGGGACCGATTGTGACTGCCGGGTCTGTGCCGCTGATCAGGCGGACGCAGCTTTTGCACCCGCCCGATCAGCATGTCTTACATGTACGTCACTAGTTCTTAAGTCACGGCCAGATATGACATACATGTACCGTACGTCAATGGTCCTTAAGGGGTTAACAAATCTAGCTCCCACAGTATTCAGAATGTGGAATAAATAAAATGCTTTGGGATGTGAGATGAGAAGAATTACATGCAATGAAGGAAATGTGTTTTTTCATTACTTTCACACACTATCCTAAACTAGAATTTTTGGGCAATGTGAAATATTTAAAAACATTATCACATTATAGAAACATGCATTTTATTATTCCTAAAACAAATTTACAAAAAAAATTTACTCAGTGAACACAAAAAAATAAATCATAATTTTTCTTTTTTTTATAAACATTAGGGTAGAAAAGGGCCCGTGCACGTCTGCATTCATTTTGTGGTCCCCAAATCGTGGATCCACAAAACACGGAAACAAGTCACATACATCCTGAGTTTTCCCGTTCTGCCCTATGTTAACAATGCCTATTATTCAATGCAAAACAGACAAGAAAAGGACATGTTCTATCTTTTTGACAGGACAGATTTGTGGAACAGACAAATAAATGCGGAGAGCACAAGGTGTGCTGTCTGCCATTTGCAGCCCCATTGAAATGGATGGGTCCGCATCTGATCCACAAAAAAAGCGGATCTGATGCAGTCTGAAAATATGGTCATGGAGCCTAAATGTTATAATGGCTTTTCACTTGTGCCATTGTACTGTGTGTGCCAGCATCAGCTGTCTGTGGGTTTGGGTCTTTGTGTGTGCGCATGTGCTCATGTAATGAGTTAGTTAAGACTCCTGTATATTTCCTGAGTTCTGTGTCAGTTTGATATACAGTACAGTATGTCTCTTGACTCTTGAGTTCTGTGACCTGCTCTGGTTGTGCAACATGTCATGTCTTGCTTTGATCCATTTTAAAGATAAAAGACAGGAGGCAGCGCCTCATGTGTGGTGTTGTTTCCTTAAAGTAATAAAATTAATAGTAAGCTGCTCTTACCAGAAAATGTTGTGAGAAGTCACAACATCTATATGTAGCCTTGCTGATTTACAACATAAAACATTCAACATAAAACATTCACATGTAGCTGTTATTTAAGCCCAAATTTTTGGCGCGTGGGACCCGGGGGAGGTGGAGCAGGGGGAGGAAGGGGGGCGGGTCTGTGGGCGTTACTGTGTTGAACTGGCATATCGGGAACACAAGGAGAGGTGACCTCCTAGTATAACCTTAGTGATCTCTACAGAAGCGGTTTTGTAGTTATGCCGATTTTTATTGGCAATATGCATGGCAGAACATGCTTCAGAACGAGATGATCGTGATCTAGTGATAAACGTGATTATGCTATGCCGTACCTGAGAGTATAATAATATTGCACTGGCATGCCGGGAACACACAGAGGGGTGACTTATAGTATCATTATGATCGTTTTTATGGGTGATTTTTGACACAAATCAATAATTGGGACCAATTGTGTCACTATATCACGATCATCTCGTTCTGAAGCATGTTCTGCCATGCATATTGCCAATAAAAATCGACATAGCTACAAAACCGCTTCTGTAGAGATCACTAAGGTTATACTAGGAGGTCACCTCTCCTTGTGTTCCCGATATGCCAGTTCAACACAGTAACCACTGTAATTTCAAGACATTCTATCTCTCCCCCCTTGTTTCCTCGGCAGGCCTGTCTAATGACTAATTCCCAGTTCCTGCACACCACCATCGTGCTCATTGAGTACTTGCCTACAGTGAGCACTGCTCTGGACTTTTACCCCTTCAAAATGGAAATTGTTACATCTATGAAATTGTATATATGAGAATTATTGTAGCAATTTGAGTAAGATAACTACATGATACACCTATTTGTGATCCTCCGTATCCTGTATACAATTTGGGCTTAAATAACCGTAACATATGAATGTTGTTTTATGTTGTATATTGTCCTGATGAAGGGGGCCCTCCGCCCCCTGAAACACGTAGACTGTAATTAAATAGTATTGTTTTACCGATACTTATCTTTAGCCGACTCCTGTTGATCCATTTAAAGTCTTTCAGCTCCCTGGGTTGGAGTTTATTTCTCAAATTTGTGTCTGGATCATTCTATAAATGTATGTGTCTGAATTCAGACCTAGTGTCGTATTGCATTACACTGTGTCTATTCTATGCATTCTATGTACTTGTTATGGCTTGTTTGTGCTCTGCTAAAGTCTGTATAGAGCTTATCAGTGTATCCATGTGACAGCCTTAGTCCGTAAACTATACCTACTATGCTTGAACTGTGTCCTGTAGCAATAATGTGAGTGTAGTGTGCTTTCTTTTGCTTAGCTGTCTTGACCACTGTCAACTAATGTCTTTTAAGTCTGCATGGGTTCCTGAAGTCTGTCTTGCTAAGTTACTGCACATATATTCACTATGTATGAATGGGTTTGTGTAATGCATATGCCTAGGTTCCTGAAGTCTGTTCATTTGACAATGTTCTGTGTTTTACCTGTTCCCTGTATTACATGTTTGCCTTGGATTTGCCCATATTCTGCTTGGTTCTGAATTAGCGCCTAGTGTGTTCCTCTGGTGCCTTGCACTAGTGTCTGTGTTCCATGAGTGTCAGCTGTCAACTACACTGGGACTATCCCAGGAGGAAGCAATCTGGTTGCTAACCAATAGCAAAGTACTTATGCCTGTAAAGGGGTTAACGCGTGAATATCGGAGAGGCTCCAGAATAATGCCCTAAGGGTTTAGCCCTATGTCAAACAGGTTAGTTGGCAAACTGGTTCCACATCACAGAGAAAAATGACTTTCCATATAAAACTTAACTTTTACTTATTGATATTAAAATACTACCCCATATACATAGAACATATAATAACACACTGTGCCAGATAAATAGGCAAAGCCTTACTTTGGACGTATCCAAGATAGTATATTCCAAAAGGAAAAAGGATGCAACAACTTACAGTTTGGAGACCGAGGGCTTATATATATATATATATATATATATATGTATATATATATGTATATATGTGTATATATATATATATATATATATATATATATATATATGGTGAAGTCAGTACAAGGGGGAAGAAAGTAAACCCTGATGTAACCCTTGACACTACCCGTGCCGAAAGGCGGAGCACCTGCTCCGAAAGGGGGCGACCCCACTTCTCGGTGTCTAAGCCCTCACTGACACCTACTGTAACCCGGCCGATGGATATGACAGCTGCTTGTTCCATCCCAATGCGTTTCCCCAGTGTCCGTAGAGCCGGTTCATCAGGGGATCAAAAGTGGATGGTCAGATAATCGTAGGCATAAACTTGATAGTTGTAGCAATTAATGCTGACATCCTTGTATGGTAAGGTAAGATGTATTTATCTTTTACAGTGTGTTATTATATGTTCTATGTATATGGGTAGTATTTTAATATCAATAAGTAAACGTCAAGTTTTATATGGAAAGCCATTTTTCTCTGTGATATGTAATTTGGTACTTTTCAAAGCCTATAGTCTATTTCAGTGATAAAAACTGGTTCCAAAACTATAACACAACCATAACACTTTGGCTACTTTCATACTTGCATTTGGTGCAGATTTGTCATGCATCTGCACAGAAGGATCCGTTCAGATAATACAACCGGCTGCATCCGTTGAGAACGAATCCGTTTGTATTATCTTTAACATAGCCAAGACGTCTTGAACACCATAGAAAGTCAATGAAGGATGGATCCGTCCCCATTGACTTACATTGTGTGTCAGAACAGATCTGTTTGGCTCAGTTCTGTCAGATGGACACCAAAACGCTGTGTCCACCTCCAAAGCAGAATGGAGACGGAACGGAGGCGCATTCTGAGCGGATCCTTTTCAATTCAGAATGCATTAGGGCAAAACTGATCCATTTCTATTTTTAACCACTTGTGAGAGCCCTGAACGGATATCACAAACGTAAAGCCAAAATGCTAGTGTGAAAGTTGCCTAAACTACTTTGAAATTGTTATATAGGACTTTTAATTTGACATAGAAAAATCAAATGTAACAATAAAAATACTTTTTATGCTTTACACATGAGCATGCTTTAATTAATAAGTAAAATTAGCATATTTTATACTTTGCCTTTAAAGGCCTTTAAACGTTGCCAATAGCTCTGAAATCCAAATAAGTTAGATAATGCACTATTCCATATTTCATTTCTCCTAACTTTGTTCCCTGCAAGACAAATTCCGAGTACTAATAATAGTTAGATGATGATAATAATAAAACAAATTTGATTGAATTTTGAATTTGTAAAAAAGTAATACAGTAAACTGCCTCTCTAATATTCTCATAAAGATTTTTGTGTAGCTGGGCAGCAGGCGACACAGTTAAAATTTAATTTAATTATAATCATTTATACAAAATGTGAATGTCTGAAAACAATAGTGATTTTTTGCTTGAACAAGGACAGGAAGATAAATTTCCGCATTGCCATCTTACCCTAAAAGCATGTTAACATGAAATACTAAATAAAATGCTACTCATCTACAATAAATCTTATTATAGATTTTAGCAATTTTACTACTAACATAGTCAAGGTTTCAAGCAAGCTTTGAAAATAGAAATCTTAAATTGAATCATTCTTGCATGAATATATGCAAAATATTCATTTCTAGCACTGTGAGGGTTGAGTGCTTTTAAATTGAAGAAATCACTCATGACTTCACCTTTTCATGCAAGATAAAGTTGTGTGTGGTAACATCATTACAATGTCATGAAATGAGCGGAAATTACACAACACTTCTGCCAAAAGCCAATACTCAAAAAACTGCTGGTGATATTTTTAATGTAGTTCAATACTTAAGGTTGCAATTCAGGAGTAGGTGAGGAGTTTATCAGTTAAGTTTTTGTTTTTTATCTTTTTTGTTTGTTGTTTATTGGGATTTTTCAAGGAGCAGGAACATTTTCAACCAGTATTTTATGAAATTACATTCCCAATTTTATTTTTATTTGTGATTGTTTATGGATCAAATACAAGGAACTTGAATAGATTGGAACTTGTGCATTATGTATGGTAGATAAAGCCAACTGGTTATTTTCTGCTATAAATCCATTTTTTTTTTGTGTCACTAGCAATTCACATAAAATTACCTTTATTATTGTTATTCAATGTGGCATAGTAGTGTTTTTTGCAGTTAAGCCTTTTAATGACTGCAAATCAATCCAAATAAATGCACCTGGGCAGTATTAAAGTAGCAAAATATACTGAAAAATAATAACAATAGCAAGGACATAACCTTTACCCCTTCAGTATCTAGCAAATTTTCACCTTTTGCAAATCTGAAATGTGACACTTTTTGTGGTAATAACTTTGGAAAACTTTTTCTTATCCAAGCCATTCTGATATTGTTTTTCTCGTGATACATTGCACTTTATGTTAGTTATACATTTGAGTCAATATGTTTTACCTTTATTAAACAAAATTAAAAAAAATTGAGAAAATTTGGAAAAATTCACTATTTTATAAATATGAATTTCTCTGCTTTTATTGCAGATAGTGATACCTCACAAAATAGTAAATACTTTACAGTTTCCATATGTCTACTTTATGTTGGCATCATTTTGAAAATGCCATTTAATTTTTTTAGGATGTCAGAATTTTAGGATGTCAGAATTTTAGAAGCAATTTTTCAAATTTTCAAGAAAATTTCCAAAACCATTTATAAGCACCATATCAGTTATAAAGTAATTTTGAGGGGCTTACATAATGGAAACCACTCATAAATGACCCCTAAAAAATATTTAAAATTGATGTTACAAACTGTGTTAACCCTTGAGGTGTTCCACAAGAATTAAAGGAAAATAGAGGTGAAATTTCAAACTTTAATTTTTTGGGAATTTCTTTATGTTAATCATTTTTTTTTCTTGCAATATACATTACTCTGTTTCTGCTATTTACAGAAATACTCCACATGTGGTGGTAAACTGCTTTAGGAACCCATGGTAGTGGTATGGTTTATTTAAGCAGATTTCGCTAGAATGGTTTTTGGGCACCATTTTGCATTTAACCCCTTCACGCAACATCACGTACATGTACGTGGGGGAATGTGGTGCCTCACCGCATCCCCACGTGCATGTACGTGATCGGCTTCACTGTCAGCGCAGGGACCTGAGCGCTGAAGATTCAGTGAAGCCGGCGTGCTGGGGTTGCTAGGCAACCCTAGAAGCCGGAAGGAGATGTATTGGCCCCCTGACCCGCCCACGATCGCTGTAATTGGTCCAATACTGCAGAGGGACCAATCGCAGCGCATCGGGGCAGGTAAGGGGGGTTAGGGAGGGACTGTATGCCTCTCCTTCTCTGATCGTCCCCATTCCTGTCAGGGAAGCGATCAGAGAAGGAGAGTGTGACAATATACTGTACCTATCACATGTATACTAGTCATGGAGCACTGCTACTTAGCGCTCCATGACTAGTATACTCGTCATGGCATAAAACTGTCACCATGTCTGCAGACATGGTGACAGCGCTGAGTGCCGGCTGTTACACACAGCCAGGCACTCAGGCTCAATGCCGAGGGGGGTCCTGTGACCCCCGTATCGGCGATCGGGTAGTTTCGGCACCCCCCCCCCCTATCGGCGATCGCTTTATGTCGTTTCTGATCCCTGCGGTCCCTGACCGCAGGGATCAGAAACCTAAAAATTGCCCCAAATCGATTTTTTTACCCCCCCTGCACCCCTGAATTCCATTTATGTGGCGGGGTGCAGGGGGCGGTTTGTGGGCGGTGCGGGGCCGGTGCGGGGCGGTGTGGCAGTTGCGGGAGGCGGGCGGTGCGGCAGGCGGGATCGCGATCCCCCGCCCGCCTCCCATTATAATCATCGTTGGTGTCTAGTGGGTTATACCAGGGTGCCAGCACATTGCTGGCACCCTGGTATAAACGGCTGACATCGGTGATGCGATGTCAGCCGTTTAACCCTTTCCATACCGCGGTCCGTACGGACCGCGGTATGGAAAAGGTTAACAGCTCAGGGAGCTCCCTCCCTCTCCCATCGGAGGGCTGCTGTACATTTGCAGCCCCCCGATGGAGAGGGAGAGAGCTCCCAGGCAGCCCCCCCAGAGCCTTGTCCTTACCCTTCCCCGTCTGCGCAGTTCTGAACATAACTGAGCAGACGGGGAAGGTTCCCATGGCAACAGGACGCCTCTCAGGCGTCCTGCTGTCCATGGTGCTGAACAGATCTATGCTGAAAGCATAGATCTGTTCAGTGTAAGTAAAATATAGTACAGTGCAATATATATTGTACTGTACTGTATTATACAGACATCAGACCCACTGGATCTTCAAGAACCAAGTGGGTCTGGGTCAAAAAAAAAAGTGAAAAAAGTAAAAAAAAAGTAAAAAACACATTTATCACTGATTAAACATGAGAAAAATAAAATTCCCTACACATGTTTGGTATCGCCGCGTCCGTAACGACCTGATCTATAAAACGGTCATGTTACTTTTCCCGAACGGTGAACGCCATAAAAATAAAAAATAAAAAACTATGATGAAATTGAAATTTTGCCCACCTTACTTCCCCAAAAAAGATAATAAAAGTGATCAAAAAAGTCGCATGTACTCCAAAATTGTAACAATCAAACCGTCATCTCATCCCGCAAAAAATGAGGCCCAAAAACTGAAAAAACTATGGCTCTTAGACTATGGAAACACTAAAACATCATTTTTTTTGTTTCAAAAATGAAATCATTGTGTAAAACTTATATAAATAAAAAAAGTATACATATTAGGTATCGCCGCGTCCGTATCGACCGGCTCTATAAAAATATCACATGACCTAACCCCTCAGGTGACCACCGTAAAAAAATAAAAATAAAAACGGTGTAGAAAAAGCAATTTTTTGTCATCTTACGTCACAAAAAGTGTAATAGCAAGCGATCAAAAAGTCATATGCACCCCAACATAGTGCCAATCAAACCGTCATCTCATCTCGCAAAAAATGAGACCCTTCTTAAGATAATCGCCCCAAAACTGTAAAAACTATGGCTCTTAGACTATGGAGAAACGAAAAAAAAAAATTGTTTTAAAAATGAAATCATTGTATAAAACTTACATAAATAAAAAAAATGTATACATATTAGGTATCGCCGCGTCCGTGACAACCTGCTCTATAAAATTACCACATGATCTAACCTGTCAGATGAATGTTGTAAATAACAATAAAAAAACGATGCCAAAAAAGCTATTTCTTGTTACCTTGCCGCACAAAAAGTGTAATATAGAGCAACCAAAAATCATATGTACCCTAAACTAGTACCAACAAAACTGCCACCCTATCCCGTAGTTTCTAAAATGGGGTCACTTTTTTGGAGTTTCTACATCAGGGGGCTTCAAATGGGACATGGTGTCAAAAAAACTGTCCAGCAAAATCTGGCTTCCAAAAACCACACGGCGCACCTTTCACTCTACGCCCCGCTGTGTGCCCGTACAGTAGTTTACGGCCACATATGGGGCGTTTCTGTAAACAGCAGAGTCAGGGCAATAAAGATACAGTCTTGTTTGGCTGTTAACCCTTGCTTTGTTAGTGGAAAAAATGGGTTAAAATTGAAAATTAGGCAAAAAAATGAAATTCTCAAATTTCATCCCCATTTGCCAATAACTCTTGTGCAACACCTAAAGGGTTAACAAAGTTTGTAAAATCAGTTTTGAATACCTTGAGGGGTGTAGTTTCTTAGATGGGGTCACTTTTAGGGAGTTTCTACTCTAGGGGTGCATCAGGGGGCTTCAAATGGGACATGGTGTCAAAAAATCTGTCCAGCAAAATCTGGCTTCCAAAAACCATACGGCGCACCTTTCACTCTACGCCCCGCTGTGTGCCCGTACAGTAGTTTACGGCCACATATGGGGTGTTTCTGTAAACGGCAGAGTCAGGGCAATAAAGATACAGTCTTGTTTGGATGTTAACCCTTGCTTTGTTAGTGGAAAAAATGGGTTAAAATTGAAAATTAGGCAAAAAAATGAAATTCTCAAATTTCATCCCCATTTGCCAATAACTCTTGTGCAACACCTAAAGGGTTAACAAAGTTTGTAAAATCAGTTTTGAATACCTTGAGGGGTGTACTTTCTTAGATGGGGTCACTTTTAGGGAGTTTCTGCTCTAGGGGTGCATCAGGGGGCTTCAAATAGCACATGGTGTAAATAAACCAGTCCAGCAAAACCTGCCTTCCAAAAACCATACGGCGCACCTTTCACTCTATGCCCCGCTGTGTGCCCGTACAGTAGTTTACGGCCACATATGGGGTGTTTCTGTAAACGGCAGAGTCAGGGCAATAAAGATACAGTCTTGTTTGGATGTTAACCCTTGCTTTGTTAGTGTAAAAAATTGGTTAAAATGGAAAATTAGGCAAAAAAATGAAATTCTCAAATTTCATCCCCATTTGCCAATAACTCCTGTGCAACACCTAAAGGGTTAACAAAGTTTGTAAAATCAGTTTTGAATACCTTGAGGGGTGTAGTTTATAAAATAGGGTCATTTTTGGGTGGTTTCTATTATGTAAGCCTCGCAAAGTGACTTCAGACCTGTAGTGGTCCCTAAAAATTGGATTTCTGAAAAATTTCAAGATTTGCTTCTAAACTTCTAAGCCTTGTAACATCCCCAAAAAATAAAATATCATTCCCAAAATAATTCAAACATGAAGTACACATATGGGGAATGTAAAGTCATCACAATTTTTGGGGGTATTACTATGTATTACAGAAGTAGAGAAACTGAAACTTTGAAATTTGCAAATTTTTCCAAATTTGGGGTAAATTTGGTATTTTTTTATGCAAAAAAAATTAATTTTGGGACTTAATTTTTCCAGTGTCATGAAGTACAATATGTGACGAAAAAACAATCTCAGAACGGCCTGGATAAGTCAAAGTGTTTTAACGTTATCAGCACTTAAATTGACACTGGTCAGATTTGCAAAAAATGACCTGGTCCTTAAGGTGAAATAAGGCTGTGTCTTGAAGGGGTTAATGAGACCCAGATGTACCCCAGCAGTGGAAACCTTCAAAAAGTGACCCCATTTTGGAAACTATACCCTCACAGAATACCCCCTAAGTGTTTTACGGAATTTGTAAACACTTGGCTATGAAAATGAATAGTTTCATTTCTTCCAATAAAATGTTGCTTTAGCCCCACATTTTTCATTTTCACAGGGAACAGGAGAAAAAGGACCCCATAATTTGTTACCCATTTTCTCCTGAATATGGCAGCACCCTATGTGTGATGGTAAACTGCTGTGGGGGCACATGGCAGGACTCTTTTGTGGCACAGATTTTAATGGATTGGTTTATGGGCGCCATTGTTTTTTTTTTTTTTTTTTTGAGTAATTGTCTTATGTTGGGATACATTTTTTGTGAGATGAGGTGACTTTTTCATTGGTACCCTTTTGATCACTCGATATTATGCATTTTGTAAGGCAATGTGACAAAAAATGACTGTTCTGGCATAGTTTTTATTTATTTTAACAATGTTCACCTGACAGAGTATATCATGTGATATTTTTATGGAGCACATTGTTTCAGACGCGGCGATACCTAATGTGTCTATTATTTTTATTTTTGTTAAGTTCTACACAGTAAAATCCTTTTTTAACAGAATAAAAAAAATAGTTATTGTGTTGCCATGTTCTAAGAGCCTTAGCCTGGTGATTGTCACGGGTAGGGACTCATTTTTTGCAGAATGAGATGGAAGTTTTCTTGGCACCATTTTGGAATAAATTTGACTTTTTGATCACTTGGTATTACAGCTGTTATGAGTAGGGATGAGCGAACTCGAACTGTATAGTTCGGGTTCGTACCGAATTTTGGGGTGTCCGTGACACGGACCCGAACCCGGACATTTTCGTAAAAGTCCGGGTTCGGGTTCGGTGTTCGTCGCTTTCTTCGCGCTTTTGTGACGCTTTCTTGGCGCTTTTTGAAAGGCTGCAAAGCAGCCAATCAACAAGCGTCATACTACTTGCCCCAAGAGGCCATCACAGCCATGCCTACTATTGGCATGGCTGTGATTGGCCAGAGCACCATGTGACCCAGCCTCTATTTAAGCTGGAGTCACATAGCGCCGCCCGTCACTCTGCTCTGATTAGCGTAGGGAGAGGTTGCGGCTGCGACAGTAGGGCGAGATTAGGCAGATTAACTCCTCCAAAGGACTTGATTAACTGATCGATCTGCAGCTGTGGATCATTGAGCTGCTGATCCTCAATTGCTCACTGTTTTTAGGCTGCACAGACCGTTTGTCAGTCACATTTTTCTGGGGTGATCGGCGGCCATTTTGTGTCTTGTGGTGCGCCAGCACAAGCTGCGACCAAGTGCATTTAACCCTCAATGGTGTGGTTGTTTTTTGGCTAAAGCCTACATCAGGGTGAAGCTGTCACACCAAGTGCATTTAACCAGCAATAGTCTGTTCATTTTTTGGCCATATACAAAATCAGGGGCAAGCTGCGCCTGTCACCAAGTGCATTTAACCCTCAATGGTGTGGTTGTTTTTTGGCTAAAGCCTACATCAGGGTGAAGCTGTCACACCAAGTGCATTTAACCAGCAATAGTCTGTTCATTTTTTGGCCATATACTAAATCAGGGGCAAGCTGCGCCTGTCACCAAGTGCATTTAACCCTCAATGGTGTGGTTGTTTTTTGGCTAAAGCCTACATCAGGGTGAAGCTGTCACACCAAGTGCATTTAACCAGCAATAGTCTGTTTATTTTTTGGCCATATCCCAGTCTAATTCTGTCACTAAATCCATACCGGTCACCCAGCGCCTAAATACTAGGCCTCAAATTTATATCCAGCTAAATCTGTCCCTAGTGCTGTAGCTGGGCGAGTTATTTAGTGTCCGTTCAAGCACATTTCTTGTTCTGGGTTGAAATACAATTCCCAATTTAGCAATTTCATAATTTAGTGGTTTCTGCTATATCAGAGCTATTTGAAATCTATCCCTAAAAGGGTATATAATATTCAAGGTGCACATTGGGTCATTCAGAATAACTTCACACACACCCGCTACTGTGTATTTCCAAGTCTAATTCTGTCACTAAACCCATACCTGTCACGCAGCGCCTAAATACTAGGCCTCAAATTTATATCCAGCTAAATCTGTCCCTAGTGCTGTAGCTGGGCGAGTTATTTAGTGTCCGTTCAAGCACATTTCTTGTTCTGGGTTGAAATACAATTCCCAATTTAGCAATTTCATAATTTAGTGGTTTCTGCTATATCAGAGCTATTTGAAATCTATCCCTAAAAGGGTATATAATATTCAAGGTGCACATTGGGTCATTCAGAATAACTTCACACACACCCGCTACTGTGTATTTCCAAGTCTAATTCTGGCACTAAACCCATACCTGTCACCCAGCGCCTAAATACTAGGCCTCAAATTTATATCCCGCTAAATCTGTCCTTAGTGCTGTAGCTGGGCGAGTTATTTAGTGTCCGTTCAAGCACATTTCTTGTTCTGGGTTGAAATACAATTCCCAATTTAGCAATTTCATAATTTAGTGGTTTCTGCTATATCAGAGCTATTTGAAATCTATCCCTAAAAGGGTATATAATATTCAAGGTGCACATTGGGTCATTCAGAATAACTTCACACACACCCGCTACTGTGTATTTCCAAGTCTAATTCTGGCACTAAACCCATACCTGTCACCCAGCGCCTAAATACTAGGCCTCAAATTTATATCCCGCTAAATCTGTCCTTAGTGCTGTAGCTGGGCGAGTTATTTAGTGTCCGTTCAAGCACATTTCTTGTTCTGGGTTGAAATACAATTCCCAATTTAGCAATTTCATAATTTAGTGGTTTCTGCTATATCAGAGCTATTTGAAATCTATCCCTAAAAGGGTATATAATATTCAAGGTGCACATTGGGTCATTCAGAATAACTTCACACACACCCGCTACTGTGTATTTCCAAGTCTAATTCTGGCACTAAACCCATACCTGTCACCCAGCGCCTAAATACTAGGCCTCAAATTTATATCCCGCTAAATCTGTCCTTAGTGCTGTAGCTGGGCGAGTTATTTAGTGTCCGTTCAAGCACATTTCTTGTTCTGGGTTGAAATACAATTCCCAATTTAGCAATTTCATAATTTAGTGGTTTCTGCTATATCAGAGCTATTTGAAATCTATCCCTAAAAGGGTATATAATATTCAAGGTGCACATTGGGTCATTCAGAATAACTTCACACACACCCGCTACTGTGTATTTCTAAGTCTAATTCTGTCACTAAACCCATACCTGTCACCCAGCGCCTAAATACTAGGCCTCAAATTTATATCCTGCTAAATCTCTCGTTAACGCTGTCCTGTTGTGGCTGGGAAAGTTATTTAGTGTCCGTCAAAGCACATTTTTTGTTCTGGGTTTAAATACAATTCCCAATTTAACAATTTCATAATTTAGTGGTTTCTGCTATATCAGAGCTATTTGAAATCTATCCCTAAAAGGGTATATAATATTCAAGGTGCACATTGGGTCATTCAGAATAACTTCACACACACCCGCTACTGTGTATTTCCAAGTCTAATTCTGTCACTAAACCCATACCTGTCACCCAGCGCCTAAATACTAGGCCTCAAATTTATATCCTGCTAAATCTCTCGTTAACGCTGTCCTGTTGTGGCTGGGAAAGTTATTTAGTGTCCGTCAAAGCACATTTTTTGTTCTGGGTTGAAATACAATTCCCAATTTAGCAATTTCATAATTTAGTGGTTTCTGCTATATCAGAGCTATTTGAAATCTATCCCTAAAAGGGTATATAATATTCAAGGTGCACATAGGGTCATTCAGAATAACTTCACACACACCGCTTACTGTGCATTTCCAAGTCTAATTCTGTCACTAAATCCATACCGGTCACCCAGCGCCTAAATACTAGGCCTCAAATTTATATCCAGCTAAATCTGTCCCTAGTGCTGTAGCTGGGCGAGTTATTTAGTGTCCGTTCAAGCACATTTCTTGTTCTGGGTTGAAATACAATTCCCAATTTAGCAATTTCATAATTTAGTGGTTTCTGCTATATCAGAGCTATTTGAAATCTATCCCTAAAAGGGTATATAATATTCAAGGTGCACATAGGGTCATTCAGAATAACTTCACACACACGCTTCTGTGCATTTCCAAGTCTAATTCTGTCACTAAATCCATACCGGTCACCCAGCGCCTAAATACTAGGCCTCAAATTTATATCCAGCTAAATCTGTCCCTAGTGCTGTAGCTGGGCGAGTTATTTAGTGTCCGTTCAAGCACATTTCTTGTTCTGGGTTGAAATACAATTCCCAATTTAGCAATTTCATAATTTAGTGGTTTCTGCTATATCAGAGCTATTTGAAATCTATCCCTAAAAGGGTATATAATATTCAAGGTGCACATAGGGTCATTCAGAATAACTTCACACACCCGCTACTGTGCATTTCCAAATCTAATTCTGTCACTAAACCCATACCTGTCACCCAGCGCCTAAATACTAGGCCTCAAATTTATATCCCGCTAAATCTCTCGTTACCGCTGTCCTGTTGTGGCTGGGAAAGTTATTTAGTGTCCGTCAAAGCACATTTTTTGTTCTGGGTTGAAATACAATTCCCAATTTAGCAATTTCATAATTTAGTCGTTTCTGCTATATCAGAGCTATTTGAAATCTATCCCTAAAAGGGTAGATCATATTGAAGGTGCACATAGGGTCATTCAGAATAACTTCACACACACGCTTCTGTGCATTTCCAAGTCTAATTCTGTCACTAAATCCATACCGGTCACCCAGCGCCTAAATACTAGGCCTCAAATTTATATCCCGCTGAATTTGAATACAATACATTGGGCCAAATAATATATTTGTTGTTGTGGTGAACCATAACAATGAGAAAAACATCTAGTAAGGGACGCGGACGTGGACATGGTCGTGGTGGTGTTAGTGGACCCTCTGGTGCTGGGAGAGGACGTGGCCGTTCTGCCACATCCACACGTCCTAGTGTACCAACTACCTCAGGTCCCAGTAGCCGCCAGAATTTACAGCGATATATGGTGGGGCCCAATGCCGTTCTAAGGATGGTAAGGCCTGAGCAGGTACAGGCATTAGTCAATTGGGTGGCCGACAGTGGATCCAGCACGTTCACATTATCTCCCACCCAGTCTTCTGCAGAAAGCGCACAGATGGCGCCTGAAAACCAACCCCATCAGTCTGTCACATCACCCCCATGCATACCAGGGAAACTGTCTCAGCCTCAAGTTATGCAGCAGTCTCTTATGCTGTTTGAAGACTCCGCTGGCAGGGTTTCCCAAGGGCATCCACCTAGCCCTTCCCCAGCGGTGAAAGACATAGAATGCACTGACGCACAACCACTTATGTTTCCTGATGATGAGGACATGGGAATACCACCTCAGCATGTCTCTGATGATGACGAAACACAGGTGCCAACTGCTGCGTCTTTCTGCAGTGTGCAGACTGAACAGGAGGTCAGGGATCAAGACTGGGTGGAAGACGATGCAGGGGACGATGAGGTCCTAGACCCCACATGGAATGAAGGTCGTGCCACTGACTTTCACAGTTCGGAGGAAGAGGCAGTGGTGAGACCGAGCCAACAGCGTAGCAAAAGAGGGAGCAGTGGGCAAAAGCAGAACACCCGCCGCCAAGAGACTCCGCCTGCTACTGACCGCCGCCATCTGGGACCGAGCACCCCAAAGGCAGCTTCAAGGAGTTCCCTGGCATGGCACTTCTTCAAACAATGTGCTGACGACAAGACCCGAGTGGTTTGCACGCTGTGCCATCAGAGCCTGAAGCGAGGCATTAACGTTCTGAACCTGAGCACAACCTGCATGACCAGGCACCTGCATGCAAAGCATGAACTGCAGTGGAGTAAACACCTTAAAACCAAGGAAGTCACTCAGGCTCCCCCTGCTACCTCTTCTGCTGCTGCCGCCTCGGCCTATTCTGCTGCTGCCGCCTCGGCCTCTTCCTCCGCCTCTGGAGGAACGTTGGCACCTGCCGCCCAGCAAACAGGGGATGTACCACCAACACCACCACCACCACCTCCGTCACCAAGCGTCTCAACCATGTCACACGCCAGCGTTCAGCTCTCCATCTCACAAACATTTGATAGAAAGCGTAAATTCCCACCTAGCCACCCTCGATCCCTGGCCCTGAATGCCAGCATTTCTAAACTACTGGCCTATGAAATGCTGTCATTTAGGCTGGTGGACACAGACAGCTTCAAACAGCTCATGTCGCTTGCTGTCCCACAGTATGTTGTTCCCAGCCGGCACTACTTCTCCAAGAGAGCCGTGCCTTCCCTGCACAACCAAGTATCCGATAAAATCAAGTGTGCACTGCGCAACGCCATCTGTGGCAAGGTCCACCTAACCACAGATACGTGGACCAGTAAGCACGGCCAGGGACGCTATATCTCCCTAACTGCACACTGGGTAAATGTAGTGGCAGCTGGGCCCCAGGCGGAGAGCTGTTTGGCGCACGTCCTTCCGCCGCCAAGGATCGCAGGGCAACATTCTTTGCCTCCTGTTGCCACCTCCTCCTTCTCGGCTTCCTCCTCCTCTTCTTCCACCTGCTCATCCAGTCAGCCACACACCTTCACCACCAACTTCAGCACAGCCCGGGGTAAACGTCAGCAGGCCATTCTGAAACTCATATGTTTGGGGGACAGGCCCCACACCGCACAGGAGTTGTGGCGGGGTATAGAACAACAGACCGACGAGTGGTTGCTGCCGGTGAGCCTCAAGCCCGGCCTGGTGGTGTGTGATAATGGGCGAAATCTCGTTGCAGCTCTGGGACTAGCCAATTTGACGCACATCCCTTGCTTGGCGCATGTGCTGAATTTGGTGGTGCAGAAGTTCATTCACAACTACCCCGACATGTCAGAGCTGCTGCATAAAGTGCGGGCCGTCTGTTCGCGCTTCCGGCGTTCACATCCTGCTGCTGCTCGCCTGTCTGCGCTACAGCGTAACTTCGGCCTTCCCGCTCACCGCCTCATATGCGACGTGCCCACCAGGTGGAACTCCACCTTGCACATGCTGGACAGACTGTGCGAGCAGCAGCAGGCCATAGTGGAGTTTCAGCTGCAGCACGCACGGGTCAGTCGCACTACAGAACAGCACCACTTCACCACCAATGACTGGGCCTCCATGCGAGACCTGTGTGCCCTGTTGCGCTGTTTCGAGTACTCCACCAACATGGCCAGTGGCGATGACACCGTTATCAGCGTTACAATACCACTTCTATGTCTCCTTGAGAAAACACTTAGGGCGATGATGGAAGAGGAGGTGGCCCAGGAGGAGGAGGAGGAGGAGGAGGAGGAAGAGGGGTCATTTTTAGCACTTTCAGGCCAGTCTCTTCGAAGTGACTCAGAGGGAGGTTTTTGGCAACAGCAGAGGCCAGGTACAAATGTGGCCAGCCAGGGCCCACTACTGGAGGACGAGGAGGACGAGGATGAGGAGGAGGTGGAGGAGGATGAGGATGAAGCATGGTCACAGCGGGGTGGCACCCAACGCAGCTCGGGTCCATCACTGGTGCGTGGCTGGGGGGAAAGGCAGGACGATGACGATACGCCTCCCACAGAGGACAGCTTGTCCTTATCCCTGGGCAGCCTGGCACACATGAGCGACTACATGCTGCAGTGCCTGCGCAACGACAGCAGAGTTGCCCACATTTTAACCTGTGCGGACTACTGGGTTGCCACCCTGCTGGATCCACGCTACAAAGACAATGTGCCCACCTTACTTCCTGCACTGGAGCGTGATAGGAAGATGCGCGAGTACAAGCGCACGTTGGTAGACGCGCTACTGAGAGCATTCCCAAATGTCACAGGGGAACAAGTGGAAGCCCAAGGCCAAGGCAGAGGAGGAGCAAGAGGTCGCCAAGGCAGCTGTGTCACGGCCAGCTCCTCTGAGGGCAGGGTTAGCATGGCAGAGATGTGGAAAACTTTTGTCAACACGCCACAGCTAACTGCACCACCACCTGATACGCAACGTGTTAGCAGGAGGCAACATTTCACTAACATGGTGGAACAGTACGTGTGCACACCCCTCCACGTACTGACTGATGGTTCGGCCCCATTCAACTTCTGGGTCTCTAAATTGTCCACGTGGCCAGAGCTAGCCTTTTATGCCTTGGAGGTGCTGGCCTGCCCGGCAGCCAGCGTTTTGTCTGAACGTGTATTCAGCACGGCAGGGGGCGTCATTACAGACAAACGCAGCCGCCTGTCTACAGCCAATGTGGACAAGCTGACGTTCATAAAAATGAACCAGGCATGGATCCCACAGGACCTGTCCGTCCCTTGTCCAGATTAGACATTAACTACCTCCCCATAACCATATATTATTGGACTCCAGGGCACTTCCTCATTCAATCCTATTTTTATTTTCATTTTACCATTATATTGCGATGCTACCCAAAGTTGAATGAACCTCTCCTCTGCCTGTGTGCTAGGCCTAAATATATGCCAATGGACTGTTGCAGTGGTGGCTGACATGAAGCCTGATTCTCTGCTATGACATGCAGACTAATTCTCTGCTGACATGAAGCCAGATTGTCTGTTACGGGACCTCCCTCCTCTGCCTGGGTGCTGGGCCTAAATTTATGACAATGGACTGTTGCAGTGGTGGCTGACGTGAAGCCTCATTCTCTGCTATGACATGCAGACTGATTCTCTGCTGACATGAAGCCAGATTGTCTGTTACGGGACCTCTCTCCTCTGCCTGTGTGCTAGGCCTAAATATATGCCAATGGACTGTTGCAGTGGTGGCTGACGTGAAGCCTGATTCTCTGCTATGACATGCAGACTGATTCTCTGCTGACATGAAGCCAGATCCTCTGTTACGGGACCTCTCTCCTCTGCCTGTGTGTGTGCTGGGCCTAAATATATGCCAATGGACTGTTGCAGTGGTGGCTGACGTGAAGCCTCATTCTCTGCTATGACATGCAGACTAATTCTCTGCTGACATGAAGACAGATTCTCTGTTACGGGACCTCCCTCCTCTGCCTGGGTGCTGGGCCTAAATATATGCCAATGGACTGTTGCAGTGGTGGCTGACGTGAAGCCTCATTCTCTGCTATGACATGCAGACTGATTCTCTGCTGACATGAAGCCAGATTGTCTGTTACGGGACCTCTCTGCTCTGCCTGTGTGCTAGGCCTAAATATATGCCAATGGACTGTTGCAGTGGTGGCTGACGTGAAGCCTGATTCTCTGCTATGACATGCAGACTGATTCTCTGCTGACATGAAGCCAGATCTCTGTTACGGGACCTCTCTCCTCTGCCTGTGTGTGCTGGGCCTAAATATATGCCAATGGACTGTTGCAGTGGTGGCTGACGTGAAGCCTCATTCTCTGCTATGACATGCAGACTAATTCTCTGCTGACATGAAGACAGATTCTCTGTTACGGGACCTCCCTCCTCTGCCTGGATGCTGGGCCTAAATATATGCCAATGGACTGTTGCAGTGGTGGGTGACGTGAAGCCTCATTCTCTGCTATGACATGCAGACTAATTCTCTGCTGACATGAAGCCAGATTGTCTGTTACGGGACCTCTCTCCTCTGCCTGTGTGTGTGCTGGGCCTAAATATATGCCAATGGACTGTTGCAGTGGTGGCTGACGTGAAGCCTCATTCTCTGCTATGACATGCAGACTAATTCTCTGCTGACATGAAGACAGATTCTCTGTTACGGGACCTCCCTCCTCTGCCTGGGTGCTGGGCCTAAATATATGCCAATGGACTGTTGCAGTGGTGGGTGACGTGAAGCCTGATTCTCTGCTATGACATGCAGACTAATTCTCTGCTGACATGAAGACAGATTCTCTGTTACGGGACCTCTCTCCTCTGCCTGTGTGTGCTGGGCCTAAATATATGCCAATGGACTGTTGCAGTGGTGGCTGACGTGAAGCCTCATTCTCTGCTATGACATGCAGACTAATTCTCTGCTGACATGAAGACAGATTCTCTGTTACGGGACCTCCCTCCTCTGCCTGGGTGCTGGGCCTAAATATATGCCAATGGACTGTTGCAGTGGTGGGTGACGTGAAGCCTGATTCTCTGCTATGACATGCAGACTAATTCTCTGCTGACATGAAGACAGATTCTCTGTTACGGGACCTCTCTCCTCTGCCTGTGTGTGTGCTGGGCCTAAATATATGCCAATGGACTGTTGCAGTGGTGGCTGACGTGAAGCCTCATTCTCTGCTATGACATGCAGACTAATTCTCTGCTGACATGAAGACAGATTCTCTGTTACGGGACCTCCCTCCTCTGCCTGGGTGCTGGGCCTAAATATATGCCAATGGACTGTTGCAGTGGTGGCTGACGTGAAGCCTCATTCTCTGCTATGACATGCAGACTGATTCTCTGCTGACATGAAGCCAGATTCGTCTGTTACGGGACCTCTCTGCTCTGCCTGTGTGCTAGGCCTAAATATATGCCAATGGACTGTTGCAGTGGTGGGTGACGTGAAGCCTCATTCTCTGCTATGACATGCAGACTGATTCTCTGCTGTCATGAAGCCAGATTGTCTGTTACGGGACCTCTCTGCTCTGCCTGTGTGCTAGGCCTAAATATATGCCAATGGACTGTTGCAGTGGTGGGTGACGTGAAGCCTCATTCTCTGCTATGACATGCAGACTAATTCTCTGCTGACATGAAGACAGATTCTCTGTTACGGGACCTCCCTCCTCTGCCTGGGTGCTGGGCCTAAATATATGCCAATGGACTGTTGCAGTGGTGGGTGACGTGAAGCCTCATTCTCTGCTATGACATGCAGACTAATTCTCTGCTGACATGAAGCCAGATTGTCTGTTACGGGACCTCTCTCCTCTGCCTGTGTGTGTGCTGGGCCTAAATATATGCCAATGGACTGTTGCAGTGGTGGCTGACGTGAAGCCTCATTCTCTGCTATGACATGCAGACTAATTCTCTGCTGACATGAAGACAGATTCTCTGTTACGGGACCTCCCTCCTCTGCCTGGGTGCTGGGCCTAAATATATGCCAATGGACTGTTGCAGTGGTGGGTGACGTGAAGCCTGATTCTCTGCTATGACATGCAGACTAATTCTCTGCTGACATGAAGACAGATTCTCTGTTACGGGACCTCTCTCCTCTGCCTGTGTGTGTGCTGGGCCTAAATATATGCCAATGGACTGTTGCAGTGGTGGCTGACGTGAAGCCTCATTCTCTGCTATGACATGCAGACTAATTCTCTGCTGACATGAAGACAGATTCTCTGTTACGGGACCTCCCTCCTCTGCCTGGGTGCTGGGCCTAAATATATGCCAATGGACTGTTGCAGTGGTGGCTGACGTGAAGCCTCATTCTCTGCTATGACATGCAGACTGATTCTCTGCTGACATGAAGCCAGATCGTCTGTTACGGGACCTCTCTGCTCTGCCTGTGTGCTAGGCCTAAATATATGCCAATGGACTGTTGCAGTGGTGGGTGACGTGAAGCCTCATTCTCTGCTATGACATGCAGACTGATTCTCTGCTGTCATGAAGCCAGATTGTCTGTTACGGGACCTCTCTGCTCTGCCTGTGTGCTAGGCCTAAATATATGCCAATGGACTGTTGCAGTGGTGGGTGACGTGAAGCCTCATTCTCTGCTATGACATGCAGACTGATTCTCTGCTGTACATGAAGCCAGATTGTCTGTTACGGGACCTCTCTGCTCTGCCTGTGTGCTAGGCCTAAATATATGCCAATGGACTGTTGCAGTGGTGGGTGACGTGAAGCCTCATTCTCTGCTATGACATGCAGACTGATTCTCTGCTGACATGAAGCCAGATTGTCTGTTACGGGACCTCTCTCCTCTGCCTGTGTGCTAGGCCTAAATATATGCCAATGGAC
Source organism: Bufo gargarizans (assembly GCF_014858855.1). Lineage (NCBI taxonomy): Eukaryota > Metazoa > Chordata > Amphibia > Anura > Bufonidae > Bufo > Bufo gargarizans. The sequence goes on from NC_058083.1 coordinate 449,088,665, forward strand.
TGTTGCAGTGGTGGCTGACGTGAAGCCTCATTCTCTGCTATGACATGCAGACTAATTCTCTGCTGACATGAAGCCAGATTGTCTGTTACGGGACCTCTCTCCTCTGCCTGGGTGCTGGGCCTAAATTTATGACAATGGACTGTTGCAGTGGTGGCTGACGTGAAGCCTGATTCTCTGCTATGACATGCAGACTGATTCTCTGCTGACATGAAGCCAGATCCTCTGTTACGGGACCTCTCTCCTCTGCCTGTGTGTGTGCTGGGCCTAAATATATGCCAATGGACTGTTGCAGTGGTGGCTGACGTGAAGCCTCATTCTCTGCTATGACATGCAGACTAATTCTCTGCTGACATGAAGACAGATTCTCTGTTACGGGACCTCCCTCCTCTGCCTGGGTGCTGGGCCTAAATATATGCCAATGGACTGTTGCAGTGGTGGCTGACGTGAAGCCTCATTCTCTGCTATGACATGCAGACTGATTCTCTGCTGACATGAAGCCAGATCGTCTGTTACGGGACCTCTCTGCTCTGCCTGTGTGCTAGGCCTAAATATATGCCAATGGACTGTTGCAGTGGTGGCTGACGTGAAGCCTGATTCTCTGCTATGACATGCAGACTGATTCTCTGCTGACATGAAGCCAGATCCTCTGTTACGGGACCTCTCTCCTCTGCCTGTGTGTGTGCTGGGCCTAAATATATGCCAATGGACTGTTGCAGTGGTGGCTGACGTGAAGCCTCATTCTCTGCTATGACATGCAGACTAATTCTCTGCTGACATGAAGACAGATTCTCTGTTACGGGACCTCCCTCCTCTGCCTGGATGCTGGGCCTAAATATATGCCAATGGACTGTTGCAGTGGTGGGTGACGTGAAGCCTCATTCTCTGCTATGACATGCAGACTAATTCTCTGCTGACATGAAGCCAGATTGTCTGTTACGGGACCTCTCTCCTCTGCCTGTGTGTGTGCTGGGCCTAAATATATGCCAATGGACTGTTGCAGTGGTGGCTGACGTGAAGCCTCATTCTCTGCTATGACATGCAGACTAATTCTCTGCTGACATGAAGACAGATTCTCTGTTACGGGACCTCCCTCCTCTGCCTGGGTGCTGGGCCTAAATATATGCCAATGGACTGTTGCAGTGGTGGGTGACGTGAAGCCTGATTCTCTGCTATGACATGCAGACTAATTCTCTGCTGACATGAAGACAGATTCTCTGTTACGGGACCTCTCTCCTCTGCCTGTGTGTGTGCTGGGCCTAAATATATGCCAATGGACTGTTGCAGTGGTGGCTGACGTGAAGCCTCATTCTCTGCTATGACATGCAGACTAATTCTCTGCTGACATGAAGACAGATTCTCTGTTACGGGACCTCCCTCCTCTGCCTGGGTGCTGGGCCTAAATATATGCCAATGGACTGTTGCAGTGGTGGGTGACGTGAAGCCTGATTCTCTGCTATGACATGCAGACTAATTCTCTGCTGACATGAAGACAGATTCTCTGTTACGGGACCTCTCTCCTCTGCCTGTGTGTGTGCTGGGCCTAAATATATGCCAATGGACTGTTGCAGTGGTGGCTGACGTGAAGCCTCATTCTCTGCTATGACATGCAGACTAATTCTCTGCTGACATGAAGACAGATTCTCTGTTACGGGACCTCCCTCCTCTGCCTGGGTGCTGGGCCTAAATATATGCCAATGGACTGTTGCAGTGGTGGCTGACGTGAAGCCTCATTCTCTGCTATGACATGCAGACTGATTCTCTGCTGACATGAAGCCAGATCGTCTGTTACGGGACCTCTCTGCTCTGCCTGTGTGCTAGGCCTAAATATATGCCAATGGACTGTTGCAGTGGTGGGTGACGTGAAGCCTCATTCTCTGCTATGACATGCAGACTGATTCTCTGCTGTCATGAAGCCAGATTGTCTGTTACGGGACCTCTCTGCTCTGCCTGTGTGCTAGGCCTAAATATATGCCAATGGACTGTTGCAGTGGTGGGTGACGTGAAGCCTCATTCTCTGCTATGACATGCAGACTAATTCTCTGCTGACATGAAGACAGATTCTCTGTTACGGGACCTCCCTCCTCTGCCTGGGTGCTGGGCCTAAATATATGCCAATGGACTGTTGCAGTGGTGGGTGACGTGAAGCCTCATTCTCTGCTATGACATGCAGACTAATTCTCTGCTGACATGAAGCCAGATTGTCTGTTACGGGACCTCTCTCCTCTGCCTGTGTGTGTGCTGGGCCTAAATATATGCCAATGGACTGTTGCAGTGGTGGCTGACGTGAAGCCTCATTCTCTGCTATGACATGCAGACTAATTCTCTGCTGACATGAAGACAGATTCTCTGTTACGGGACCTCCCTCCTCTGCCTGGGTGCTGGGCCTAAATATATGCCAATGGACTGTTGCAGTGGTGGGTGACGTGAAGCCTGATTCTCTGCTATGACATGCAGACTAATTCTCTGCTGACATGAAGACAGATTCTCTGTTACGGGACCTCTCTCCTCTGCCTGGGTGTGTGCTGGGCCTAAATATATGCCAATGGACTGTTGCAGTGGTGGCTGACGTGAAGCCTCATTCTCTGCTATGACATGCAGACTAATTCTCTGCTGACATGAAGACAGATTCTCTGTTACGGGACCTCCCTCCTCTGCCTGGGTGCTGGGCCTAAATATATGCCAATGGACTGTTGCAGTGGTGGCTGACGTGAAGCCTCATTCTCTGCTATGACATGCAGACTGATTCTCTGCTGACATGAAGCCAGATCGTCTGTTACGGGACCTCTCTGCTCTGCCTGTGTGCTAGGCCTAAATATATGCCAATGGACTGTTGCAGTGGTGGGTGACGTGAAGCCTCATTCTCTGCTATGACATGCAGACTGATTCTCTGCTGTCATGAAGCCAGATTGTCTGTTACGGGACCTCTCTGCTCTGCCTGTGTGCTAGGCCTAAATATATGCCAATGGACTGTTGCAGTGGTGGGTGACGTGAAGCCTCATTCTCTGCTATGACATGCAGACTGATTCTCTGCTGACATGAAGCCAGATCCTCTGTTACGGGACCTCTCTCCTCTGCCTGTGTGTGTGCTGGGCCTAAATATATGCCAATGGACTGTTGCAGTGGTGGCTGACGTGAAGCCTCATTCTCTGCTATGACATGCAGACTGATTCTCTGCTGACATGAAGCCAGATTCTCTGTTACGGGACCTCTCTCCTCTGCCTGTGTGTGTGCTGGGCCTAAATATATGCCAATGGACTGTTGCAGTGGTGGCTGACGTGAAGCCTCATTCTCTGCTATGACATGCAGACTAATTCTCTGCTGACATGAAGACAGATTCTCTGTTACGGGACCTCCCTCCTCTGCCTGGGTGCTGGGCCTAAATATATGCCAATGGACTGTTGCAGTGGTGGCTGACGTGAAGCCTCATTCTCTGCTATGACATGCAGACTAATTCTCTGCTGACATGAAGACAGATTCTCTGTTACGGGACCTCTCTCCTCTGCCTGGGTGCCGGGGCCTAAATATCTGAGAATGGACTGTTCCAGTGGTGGGTGACGGGAAGCCAGATTCTCTGCTATGGAACCTCTCTCCAATTGATTTTGGTTAATTTTTATTTATTTAATTTTTAATTTAATTCATTTCCCTATCCACATTTGTTTGCAGGGGATTTACCTACATGTTGCTGCCTTTTGCAGCCCTCTAGCTCTTTCCTGGGCTGTTTTACAGCCTTTTTAGTGCCGAAAAGTTCGGGTCCCCATTGACTTCAATGGGGTTCGGGTTCGGGACGAAGTTCGGATCGGGTTCGGATCCCGAACCCGAACATTTCCGGGATGTTCGGCCGAACTTCTCGAACCCGAACATCCAGGTGTTCGCTCAACTCTAGTTATGAGGTGATGTGACAAAAATTGGCAATTTATATATTTTTTTCTACTTTATTTTTGGTCCCACTATGGGACTTCATTTTTTGAGGGTCTAATCCCCTATACAATGCATTACATTATATGCATTGGCTTTAAGTGTATTACACAGTGTAATACACTTATAGCCTGATTGTCTGTGAGAACCAGGGGGTTAAATATCAAAGGCCTACATGGAAGGCAGCACAATGCCTTTGGCAGCACAATGCCTACCCTGGGCATGTAGCTGTGTTCAGAATTAAGCAATCACATTCAAAATCATGTTAAATAGGAGTCAGCATACACCTGCCATCATTTAAAGTGCCTGTGATTAACCCCAAATAAAGTTCAGCTGCTCTAGTTGGTCTTTCCTGAAATTTTCTTATTCACATCCCACAGCAAAAGCCATGGTCCACAGAGAGCTTCCAAAGCATCAGAGGGATCTCATTCTTAAAAGGTATCAGTCAGGAGAAGGGTACAACATTTTTTCCAAGGCATTAGATATACCATGGAACACAGTGAAGACAGTCATCATCAAGTGGAGAAAATATGGTACAACAGTGACATTACCAAGAACTGGACGTCCCTACAAAATGTATGAAAAGACGAGAAGAAAACTGGTCTGGGAGGCTACCAAGAGGCCTATAGCAACATTAAAGGAGCTGCAGGAATATCTGGCAATTACTGGCTGTGTGGTACATGTGACAACAATCTCCCGTATTTTTCATATGTCTGGGCTATGGGGTAGAGTAGCAACACATTTTGCAAAAGCACACCTGAAGTCTCCCAAAAGCATGTGGGAAAAGGTGTTATGGTCTGATGAAAACAAGGTTTAACCTTTTGGCCCTTAATTCCAAAAGATATGTTTGGCGCAAAAACAACACTGCACATCACCAAAAGAACACTATACCCGCAGTCAAGCATGGTGGTGGCAGCATCATGCTTTGGGGCTGTTTTTCTTCAGCTGGAACAGGGACCTTAGTTAAGCTAGAGGAAATTATGAACAGTTCCAAATGCCAGTCAATATTGGCACAAAACCTTAAGGCTTCTGCTAGAAAGCTGAACATAAAGAGGAACTTTATCTTTCACAATGACAACGGCCCAAAGCAAACCTCAAAATCAATGAAGGAATGGCTTCACCAGAAGAAGATTAAAGTTTTTGAATGGCCAAGCCAGAGCCTAGACCTGAATTAGATTGAAAATCTGTGGGGTAATCTGAAAAGAGCTGTGCACAGGAGATGCCCTCACAATCTGACAGATATGGAGTGTTTTTGCAAAGAAGAGTAGGCAAATCTTGCCAAGTCAAAATGTGCCATGCTGATAGACTCATACCCAAAAAGACTGAGTGCTGTAATAAAATCAAAAGGTGCTTCAACAAAGTATTAGTTTAACCTCTTCCGGACACATGACGTACAGGTACGGCATGTTGTCCCGGTACTTAAGGACACATGACGTACTGGTACGTCATGTATAGTTCCGATCACCGCCACCCAGCAGGCGGTGATCGGAACCCGGTGCCTGCTCAATTAATTGAGCAGGCACCTTGACTAAATGTGCGGGGGGGTCCCGTGAACCAAAAATCATATGTACCCTAAACTAGTACCAACAAAACTTCCACCCTATTCCGTAGTTTTTAAAATAGGGTCATTTTTTGGGGAGTTTCGACTCTAGGGGTGAATCAGGGGGGCTTCAAATAGGACATGGTGTAAAAAAAAACAGTCCAGCAAAACCTGCCTTCCAAAAACCGTATGGAATGTCTTTCCTTCTGCGCCCTGCCGTGTGCCCGTACAGCAGTTTACAACCACATATGAGGTGTTTCTGTAAACTACAGAATCCGGGCAATAAATATTGCGTTTAGTTTGGCTGTTAACCCTTGCTTTGTAACTGGAAAAAAAATATTAAAATTGAAAATCTGCCCAAAAAGTGACATTTTGAAATTACATCTCTATTTTCCATTAATTCTTGTGGAACACCTAAAGGGTTAACGACATTTGTAAAATCAGTTTTTAATACCTTAAGGGGTGTAGTTTCTAGAATGGGGGCATTTTGGGGTGGTTTCTATTATGTAAGCCTCACAAAGTGACTTCAGACTTGAACTGGTCCCTAAAAATTGGGTTTTTGAAAATTTGTGAAAAATTTCAAGATTTGCTTCTAAACTTCTAAGCCTTGTAACATCCCCAAAAAATAAAATGTTATTCCCAAAATAATCCAAACATGAAGTAGACATATGGGGAATGTAAAGTAATAACTATTTTTGGAGGTATTTCTATGTATTATAGAAGTAGAGAAATTGAAACTTGGAAATTTGCAATTTTTTTACAAATATTTAGTAAATTTGGCATTTTTATAAATAAAAATACATTTTTGGGACTTCATTTTACCAGTGTCATAAAGTACAATATGTGACGGAAAAAAAAAATCTCAGAATGGCCTGGATAAGTCAAAGCGTTTTAAAATTATCACCACTTAAATTGACACTAGTCAGATTAGCAAAAAATGGCTTGGTCCTTAAGGTGAAATAAGGCTGTGTCCTTAAGGAATTAAGGGTGTGCACACTTGAGCAACCATATTATTATTATTATTATTATTATTTTATTCCCTCTACCTAAAAGATTTCAGTTTGTTTTTCAATTGATTTGTACAGATTATAGGTCACATTAAAGGTGCAAAACGTTCTGAAATGATTTATCTTTGTCTCATTTTCTTTACATCACAGAAACCTGACATTTTAGGGGGTGTGTAGACTTTTTTATATCCACTGTATATAGATAACCTATTCTCAGGATAGGTCATCAATATTTGATCAGCTGTTTGAAGAGGAGGTAGCTCTACATGCAAGCTCCCCTTCCTGGTCATTGCACTTCATGTTGTCTCCTATTTAGCGGCGGCATAGTGTAATTAAGTGAGTACTTGTCATTAAACTGCACTTCCAAGACGAAGTGCAGTGTAATAAACATTGAGCCCTGCCTCCTCCTCAAAAAGCTTTGTGTTGGACCCCCACAATCAGATATTAATTACCTATTCTGACGATAGGTTATAGATATATATATATATAAATATACGCCTCCAATTCAAGCGTCCTGTATATGATGGCCTCAGATCCCTTGAGAAAGGTCTAACAAGACCGAAACGTTGGGACACATTATGGCCTGAATTTCTTTATGTATAATAATTGAGAATGGCGCGATAAGTCATATATTGACACTGTTTCGATTTGTTTAATCAAAATAAACTGCAAGCAAAACGATACTGGTGTGCCGTGGATTATCTAAATTATAAACTTGTAAATAACTCATGAAAGAATAAAGTTATGTTAAAAACAAGAACACCATTGTTTTTCTTGTGAAATTCCCAATAAGTTTGATGTGTCACATGACCCTCTTCCTATTGAAAAAACAAAAGTTGGATTCAAAATGGCCAACTTTAAAATGGCCGCCATGGTCACCACCCATCTTGAAAAGTTTCCCCCTCACATATACTAATGTGCCACAAACAGGAAGTTAATATCACCAACCATTCCCATTTTATTAAGGCGTATTCATATAAATGGCCCACCCTGTATATACAGTATATATATATATATATATATATATATATACATATGTATAGATATATACATACATATGGCAAGACAACCCCTTTAATCACAATTTTGGCACTTATTATGGGAAAGTAGTATAATTTTTAAGCAACTTATTGCCCATATTTTCCGGTATGCAGGCTCCCTGTATAGGTGCATTTAGAAGTGCTGAGCGATTAGGAAATTATTGGGAATAGACTGTACCTTCCCAATAACTGCCTGCTCACCATTGGCGGTAAAGAGAAACATATACATGTAGCAATTACCTCCACTAGATGGGGACGAGCAATGGCTCATCCTCTTACAGATTCATTGTTCTCGATAACTTTGTGTTGGATCAATGTTTAATTCAACTGATAAACATTCATCAGGCGATAAGATTAACATGGGCCTATTATCAGGAACAAATGTTCATACCAATGTTCGTTTCTAATAATCAGGCCAAAAATTATGCAGTGTAAATCCACCTTAAATGTTCAGAAACCTCCCATAGTTACCCAAAAACTTGTTTTCAGTAACAAAGGGAGGAGGGAGATGAAGCCTCAGCCTCATTGTGGGACTGCTGTCAGAGGGGAGAGGAGCATATGATTGTTCAAAGCGCAAAGCACAGCTTTCTAGATGAAGAAGAGTCCACCCACTAAACACACATGTAAAGGGAAAACAGATTATTATTATTCAGAGGGTGTGAAAGACCCAAACTAAGTGCACAGAAGCTAATATACACCTACTGCTGCTGTAGGGATTGTTAGGATTTTTGGCAGCTACTCTTTGAATAGGGCCTCATGCACATGACCGTGGTGTGTTTTATGGTCCGCAAATCGCGGATCTGCAAAACACGGATGGCGTCCGTGCGCGTTCCGCAATTTGCGGAACGGCACGGACAGCCTTCAATATAATTGCCTATTCTTGTCCATGAATCGTGGACAAGAATAGGACATTTTATATATTTTTTTGCGGGGCCACGGAACGGAGCAACGGATGCGAACAGCACACGCACAGCATGCGGACAGCACATTGAAGTGAATGGGTCCGCATCCGAGCCGCCAAAATGGCGGCTCTGATGCGGACCAAAACAACGGCCGTGTGCATGAGGCCTAAAGAGGATTCAATCATTATAAAAACTTTATTTTATTTTAATTCTACAAAACCAAGAATCAATCATTCTCAAACCTAGTGGATCAATTCTACTTTTTCTAATATTTAGCATTAATTTTACCAGAAATATATATTATCAAGTGAGCATTGCAAGTGGAGATCAATATTTCAAGCTGATTTTTTTTTAAGCTTGCTATAACTGCACATTATTACTAGAACCATGTATCCATAGAAATCTGCTTACAATTTAAATGCTATATCAGAAGTATAGTCATTTATTAGAATAAAAATGTAAACCACAGTGATTATAATATATTTATGTAAAGGTATTCTAGAAAGTGGCGTTCCATCCGGCCACATGGAGACCATGTTTTTCTTTTATTGGATGTTGCTAAGATACCACAAAATGGAATGCACCATTGGCAATGATGAATTAAGTGATGAAGCTGGATGACAGTAATCTTTGTCATTGGATGCAGTAGCTGTCTGAGTCCTGTCATTTTCTGCATCTCATGTTAAACAGATGTATCGAGATGGTAAAACAATAAGGGAAAAGCAAGACAAACGAGCTCAAGTTGACATCCACAAAAGAAAATAGTTACTGTTGATATTCACTGCAAAGAAATATAATTTAATTGAGAATTGTATTAAACCAAATGCAGGAACAGCAGAATTGCTCAGTGCTTTGCAGTAGAAAATTAAAATAGTGTAAAAGAACTTGAATAACCATCAACACTTCAGCTTACTTTCTTTTAATTGAAGAAGTCATCTTTAATACTCTTCCATAGGGTTCTGTAATACTACAATGTATTGAATAGGCAGTCTATGTGCCCACATAGAATTATTTAAATTTTACTTCATTTTTTAAAGTTTTAATTTTAGTTTAACTTTACAATTTTTTTTTCAGTTATCAACATTGCCCCAAGCAAGAACAATAGGAAAAATGCATCAATGCAAGGAGATAATGCTTATTTATCTATTTATTTTATGCACTTATATAGCACTGCTATATTCCGCAGCGCTTTACAGGCATCAGCATCACACTGTCCCCAGTAGGGCTCACAATCTACGTTGGAATTATACAATTACCTCCATATATGAACAGGATAAATTTATATAAATATGATACTATGGTATTTTACAGATACGCCCATGTACATATTCACCGTGTTTTTGTTATTTTTTTCCAATGTGGACTTTCCTGACCCATATTCACCATGTAACTAAAATCACACTGGTTTGTTTAAATCTTGTATGCAGAATTTCCTGTTGCTCTATTCAACCAATCCCATGATGTACTTCTCTAGCACTGCCCCTAACAGACCCATTTAGTTTACACCTTCTTCACCCAGCTAGTTACATAAATGCTTGCCTATCACTGCCCCTGTTGCTGCTTTGAGATCCCTATGGACATAACAATCACAAGAAATAAGAAACAGCTGTGTGGACATTTTCCTGTGACCACAGATGATAAGAGCCATGAATGTAAAAGAAATACATTACAAAACTAGAGCTAACTTCACAAATTATTATTTTAGAAGAAGGTTGATGCAAATTGGAAAACTCCTTTAATGTCTTCAAGACTTCTACTGTACGTGAGCCAAATATTGTAAGCCCTCCTGGTGGCACGCTGGTCAGATTTACTCTGACAGGCATAAATCTTCAGTAAATAATGTAAGCAATCAAATAATCACATGTTGAAGTCCTATAATGGAACTAAAAAACAAACAAACAATATAACACTTAAAAAAACAACTGCCTTTTTCAGTACATCATATGAACCCCAAAATTTCAATCTGTGTTCAACTTTTGATCTGAGGCCATGTGTCTTTGCTGTGTGTTGTGAAAAGCTATTACAGATGCAAGCCAGTAGCTGTACAAGTGACCCTATAGGGAAATATAATTGAGTATATTTTAGGGTTTTATCAGGAAAAGCATATCAAAGAGAGTGAGGGACTGGTCACTCTGCGTTGTTTGTTGTTTTATAATACTACATTACAAAATCATGCAATAAACTCATTTTTTATGCACTGTATATGTAACATCCCATAGTTATGTTACTAAACTTTTTTTCCCCGCTACTATTTGTTGGTAACATGTGCCTTGTCATCTAATGTGATTTTATTCAATATGCCTCACAAAAGTGCATTTTCTAAGCCTGTTACATGTAATTTCTCTAATTTTCATGTACACCAGCAGGTAGGTGGCAGCAATGTGTCAAAAGGGACTTAGTCACAGTTTAGCATTTCTAGACTGGAATAGTATATTCCAGTTTAATTCCCCCCACTTTGAGCAGAGTGGGCTCGCTCATGTCCTGCCTCATGGGGAGGGAAGGAAGTTACAGTTACCCCGGCTAGGGGAAGGCTGTGCTGGTAGGAGCTACCAGTTCTAGGGCTCCAAGCCAGGATCTTGTCTCGGCTGAGACCAAAGATCATCAATCCCAGTCTGAGCCTTCAGCCTCAGCTGGTAGAAAGCAAGCAGCCACCTCCATAACTCCAGGAAGAACCATACCCTGTGAGCATAACTGTGAGTACCGTCCAGAGACCAGGAGAAGACAAATTCCTCCTCAGCTAGTCAGTCCCATATACAGCAGAAGATAGACAGAGCAGAAGTGGGGTTAATGGGGTTAAATAGCCTATTGAGGATACAAATATAGTGATCAGGTAATTGGTGGGTATGGCGAATAGGCAGGTCTTAACGTCGACAAGTAATATAAGTAATAGTAATTTTATATATGTATAAATTATATCAACCTTCTTAAACCAAGGATAGGTTTCAAATAATAGTTGTTACAATGCCATAGAAGAAATATGTAATAAAATGAAGTTAAATAAAAATCTTATTGACTCACTTCACTGGGGGGTGGTCTGTAGGATAAACTCAAGACACCTATGGGACCCAATTGTAGATATTGATGTCAGCACAATCCGTGGTGGCTTCTGATCAATTCCTTTATTTAAAGATTTTTTCTAATGCGTTTCGGGGGTTGAATATAGAGATCCCCCTTCATCAGGAGAAGTAAAGCAGTCATATGCGATCCACCTAATTATATTATATGGGTGGATTAGAGTTATATAGTTAACCCTTTTATGACCAAAGATCATTGATGCCCCGGTGTCCAGGTCAAAATTTACAAATCTGACATGCGTCACTTTAAGTGGTAATAGCTTTGGAACACTTTTACTTATCCACGCCATTCTGAGATTGTTTTCTCGTGACACATTGTACTTCATGACAGTCATAAATTTGAGTCAATATATATCTCCTTTTTTGGGAAAAAAATCCCAAATTTACCAAAAAATTGTAAAAATTAGCAATTTTCTAAATTTCTATTTCTCTGCTTCTAAAACAGAAAGTGTTACCTCATAAAAAATTTATTACATAACATTCCCCACATGTCTACTTTATGTTGGCATCATTTTGGAAACGTTATTTAATTTTTTTAGGACATTACAAGGTTTAGAAGTTTAGAAGCAATTCTTAACATTTTTAAGAAAATTTCCAAAACCCACTTTTTAAGGACTAGTGCAGGTCTGAAGTCACTTTGTGGGGCTTACATAGTGGAAACCCCCCATAAATGACCCCATTGTAGAAACTACACCCCTCAAGTTACTTAAAACCAATTTTACAAACGTTATTAACCCTTTAGGTGTTCCACAAGAATTAAAGGAAAATCGAGATGAAATTTCTAAATCTCACTTTTTTAGCAGATTTTCTATTTTATTACATTTTTTTCTTTAACACATTAAGGGTTAACAGCCAAACAAAACTCAATATTTATTACTCTGATTCTGCGGTTTACAGACACACCCCACATGTGGTCGTAAACTGATGTAAGGGCACACGTCAGGGCGCAGAAGGAAAGGAACACTGTATGGTTTTTGGAAGGCAGATTTTGCTGGATTGGTTTTCTGAACGCCATATGTTTTTTATTTTTATACCGATCGTCTTGTGCAGTGGCTCATTTTTTGCAGAAAGAGTTAAGTTTTTATTGGTACCATTTTTGGGTACATAGGATTTTTTGATCATTCATTATTACACTTTATGGGACAAGGTGGCCAAAAAATTGGCTGTTTTGGAACAGTTTCTTTTGTTTGTTTTTTACAGCGTTCATCTGAGGGGTTAGGTCATGTGACAGTTTTATAGAGCAGATCGTTACGGACGTGGCAATACCCAATATGTATACTTTTTCTTATTTATTTAAGTTTTACACAATAATAGCATTTCTGAAACCAAAAAAATAATGTTTTAGTGTCTCCATAGTCTGAGAGCCATAGCTTTTTTATTTTTTGGGTGATTGTCTTAAATATGGGCTCATTTTTTGCAGGATGAGGTAACGGTTTGATTGGTACTATTTTGGGGTATAGTCGTCTTTTTTGATCGCTTGGTGTTGCACTTTTTGTGATGTAAGGTGACAAAAATGGCTTATTTTTTACACCGTTTTTATTTTTTATGGTGTTTATTGGACGGGGTTGATGATGTGATATATTTATAGAGATGGTCGTTACGGACGCGGTGACACCTAATATGTGTGGTTTTTGTTTGTTTTTTTAGTTTTTTTTTATAGGAAAAGTAAATTTATTTTTTACATTTTTATTTTTTATTTTTTTACTTTTATTATTTTCACATTTTTTTTTATCAGTTCCCTCTTGGATCTTGAAGATCCATTGAGGCTGATGGTTGTACTATACTTTGCAATGCTCTTGCATTGCAAAGTATAATACAATCAGATGCCTGTAGGTGGCAGCACTGGACACCTATACCATGGCAACCATCGGGCGCTGCGATCGGGCGCTGCTAGAGCTGACACATGCTGCTGATGGCGGCGGCTCAGGAATGGAGCCGCCGCCATCACACACACAAGGGGGACCGCATCGGGGGCAGGGGACAGCGGAGAGCGCTGGAAACGGGGATAGGGGGACAGCATTTTACTTACAGATGGGGGCAGGAGGGGGCGGACCGCATCGGGGGGGGGGCAGCATAAGAATATTGACAAGAAGGGGGCACAGATCGGGGCAGAAGGGGCGGACCGCATCGGGGGGCAGATCAAGAACAAGGAGCACAGATCGGGGGCTTCAAGGGGGCACAGATCGGGGGCTTCAGGACACATTACCGATTTCAGGCTCTGATCTGCAGAGCGCAGATCAGAGCCTGAAACCGGCATTTTAACACTGCCGCGATCCGATTGGTTAGTCTGCACAGACTAACCAATCGGATCGATTGCTGGCAAGGGACCACTCTGATTGGTCCCTTGCCGGCATTTCTGCACTGTATGCTGTCCGTGACGGCAGCAGGGCAGTAGCAGAAGCTTTAATCCAAGCGCTTTGCAGCGCTTGGATTAAAGAGCTGCCAGAACGTTTATATACGTGGTAGCTGCACGGGGTATGTGCAGCTATCACGTATATATACAGATTGCAGACGTGAAGGGGTTAAGAAACCCCATTAGTCTGTCTATTGGGGTAAAAAGTAATGATCTAAAGATAATTTCTTATTTAGACCATATAAAAATACATCAAAAGTATGCATATACTTTTCTGGTAGGGAAATTATGGCTTAAAATGATGACTCAAAATGATAATAAATAAAAATTAAAAATAAACAGTTGTGGTGTTTTTTGTGTGTTTTTGGATGTTTTTGGCACAAAAGATCGATAGAATATTAAAGCCAACATCATATTATTTGAAAGACTTAGGACTAGATAATAACATTATTACTCATATAAGAATTACAATATATATGTAAAGAGGTATAGAAAATCCACATAAATATATCTAAGATATACATAAAAAATCCATATACATATAAATATCTATAATAATAAAATCCCTGTGTGAGTGCACTATGTCCGTGTGTGTGTCACCAGTTTTGCAGTAGGCATGCATGGCAGGGCATCCAATCAGGACACAGCACTACACACACATACACACACAGCGCTCCATAACTGTTTAAGCCTTTCCATGCCACTGTCTGGAAGGGGCTAACCATCGGGCCGCTGCTCTGCCATGGCAGCGGCCCGATGTTTGAAGGGTTAATGCCCCCCCGCAGCACCCCACCCTTCAAGATGGCAGAGTGTGCAGCATCACCCCCCTTCTAGGATGTGCTCCATGTTATGAGTTGGCACAATCAGTGGAGAAGGAGGGAGTCCCTCCCTCCCCACTGTGTGCGGCTGCTGATGGCCACCATTGAGGAGTAGAAGGGAAGGACTGTGGCCACTGCACCACCAATGAATATAGTTAAAGGGGTTGTTCGGGTTCAGAGCTGAACCCGGACATACCTCAATTTTTACCCAGGCAGCTTCCCTGACTTGAGCATCGGAGCAGTTCATGCTCCGATGCTTTCCTTTGCCCTGCGCTAAGTCGCTCAGGGCAAAGGCATTTTCAGGAGCTCCGGTGACAAACTGGGCTCTCAATGGGGCTTCCAGGAAGAGCCAGCTTCCGCCTGGCAGTGTGTTGTTGTAAACAAAAGAGCCTGTGTCCTGTGCAATCTAGTGCAGGGCAAGGGAGCTCATCAGGGCATGATATGCCCCAATGCTAGCATCAAGGGGGCTGCCTGGGTAAAAATTTGGGTATGTCCGGGTTCAGCTCATGCTTGAATACAAACATAGCCTGCTTGTGCCGACCATATCCCATACCTGGCCCCTGGCCTCTGACTGTGCGCTGTGATCCGCTGAGGATTGCAGTGTGCAGTCATAGAGGCTGGGCATGGGATATGGCCAGCACACACAGTCTACGTTTGTATTCAAGCATTAACTATATTCATTGGTGGTGCAGTGGCCACAGTCCCTCCCTTCTACTCCTCCTCTTCTCAGTATAAATTGTGGTTCCTGTACCCCCTGAAGTGCGCCCCTCTCCCTCCACCACAGTATTAAATCATTGGTGGCAGTGGCCCCAGGGTCTCCCCCTCCTCACCCATTGGTGGCAGTAGTAGCTTTTGATCAGAATAGCTAATATTATGGACCAAGCCCTCACATCCAGATATCAGGTGTAAGAAGGAACAAGGAGCCGTCTTTGATGGAAGATACGTGTCACCGAGGTTCCTGGCCTCGGTGAGGTAAGAACTGGGTTTTTCCTGAAGTGTCAGGTCTGTAGTGCAATCTGACACTTCAACTGTTAGAATGGCTGTAAAGCCAATCCGGGCCGGTTCTTATTGGGAGCAGCCAAAGAGCAGGGTGGGTGGCTGTTCCCCACGGTTCCAGGCCGGGTTTTGGCTGGAATATAAAAAACCCAGCCAGCATGTTCAGGTGTGGATTATCCTCCATGACAGAGGAGCTGAGGAGTCTGTGGTTTGGAGACACTGAGTCATCTGTTTGTGTGAGCCATAGGCTGGGGAAACAGGCCACTAAAGACTGCTGCGGACTCTGGGTGAAAATCATCTGCTGACCAGGTGACGTCTTTTTGCACTGTGAACTTTGTGTGGTGTGAACAGGCACCAAAACTGAACACTTTCTTTTGGCTTGTTTTCTGGCTATGTGTGAATAAACACTGAACTTTGATTTAAACCTTGTTTTTGCCTCTGTACTGCGTCCGCATACCCTGCCTACCAAAGCGAATCCCCACATTTGGTGTCGGATGCGGGCAAACGCAGTGAGGCAGGCCTGAAGGCCGAAAAAGTTTTTGTTTATCCGGGCACAAGTGCATGTCCTACATTAAGCCGGCAAGGTTACGACCCGTATCCCCTGACAAAATGGAGGCGGTCGTGAAGGCCCTTGTGGAGGCTAACTTGCAGCAGCGGGAGGCTAACAAGCAGCAACAAGAAACGAACCAGCTGCTATTGCAACATGTGATGGCGTTGCAGGCGTCAGGAGCGTCCCAGAATGTCCACGATGCCCGGAAAGCTGTCCGCGCGGCGATTCTGAAGATGACTCCCTCGGATGACGTCGAGACCTATCTGGCGGTCTTCGAAAAAGTGGCCGTGAGGGAAAAGTTACCCCGAGACCAGTGGGCTGAGGTCGTTGCTCCGTTCCTGGCGTCCGGTCCCCAGCAAGTATTGTTTGATCTCCCCGATGATCAGGCGGCCGACTACCCGACAGTAAAAGGTGAGATCCTGGCGAGACTCGGGGTGAATGTATTGGTCCGGGCCCAGAGGGTGCATCAGTGGGAATTTAACCCGGCTGAACCCGCTAGACCACAATATTATGATCTGCTGCACCGTTTGCAAAAATGGCTGCAGCCGGACATGTTGACTCCCACTGCTATGTTGGATCGGCTGTTGGCGGATGTGTTTTGGAGGGCTTTGCCGTACCCTCTCCAGCACTGGATCGGCCAGGTGTCTCCGAATAATGCCCTGGAGATGGTCGACCTGGTGGAGCGCTATGAGGCCACCAGAAATCTACAGGGGGGTTCTTTTGGGAGGGGGCCAGTCAAACCCCGGAAAACTCCACCCCAGACCCGGCGGCCGGTGCCAGCTAGACCTGCCCGGGATGTACCCCCTGCCGACCCCAACCCGGTGGTCTGCTGGCATTGTCAGGAGCCTGGACACATAAGGGCTGACTGTCCCCATCGGGGGGAACCCATGGACACCAACTATGGCTTCCGCCACTCATTATATGCCAGGATGTTGTGTGCCACAGGAACTTCAGAGACTATGGACAAAAGCCACCTGTGCCAGGTGGAAGTGGGGGGCACTCTGGCGGTGGCTCTGCTGGATTCAGGGAGCCTGGTGTCCCTGGTAAGAGCTGCCCTGGTGCGGCCGGCTGAGTATACTGGCCGAAGAGTCGGTGTTGTTTGCATACATGGGGACTTAAAGGAGTATCCCACCGCCCTGGTCTCTCTGTCAATGGTGGCCGGCAGGTGGATGCATGAGGTGGCCGTCGCCACAATGCTACCATATGACTTGATCATTGGGAGAGACTTCCCCGGGTTCCCGGCACTCTGGCCGGATACGAAAGTTACCCGGGAGACAGATGTACCCCTAGCAGAGTGGCCTGACTCAGGGGGGAGGCCAGAACCTTGGGAACCTGAGTCAGAAGGACCAGCAGTAGGGGTGACCGCCACTTCGGTGGAAGAGGGGGAGACAACCCCGTTAAGTGTGATGGTGGGAGACATAGAGGATTTGCCGCCGGGTCCTGAGCTGGCAGACCTCAATGTCTCTAGGGATAATTTCGGTACAGCACAACACCAGGATCCGACTCTATCTCGAGCCTGGGAAAATGTGGTAGTAGTTGAGGGTGAGCCGCAACAACCGGGGGCCGAATCTATGTTCCCCCGTTTTGTGGTTCAACAGGAGATGCTGTACCGGGTAAATAAACTACGGGGTGAACATATTGAACAGCTGGTGGTGCCCCAGGCATATCGCAAGCTCGTGTTGAAATTAGCCCACCAACATGTTCTTGGGGGACACCTGGGCCAGCAGAAAACGCAGGACCGGCTTTTACAGCGGTTTTACTGGCCCAGTGTGTTCAGAGAGGTAGAAGAGTTTTGCAAGTCTTGCCCAACCTGCCAGATAACCAGCCCCCAGCCACATTTCCGTAGTCCTCTGGTCCCTCTCCCGATTATTGAGGTTCCCTTCAAGCGGATCGCTATGGATCTTATAGGCCCAGTACCGACGTCAGCTAGAGGGCACCAGCACATCCTGGTCATCCTCGACTACGCCACGCGGTACCCGGAGGCGGTGCCATTGCGTCATACGTCAGCCAAACTCATAGCTAAGAAGTTAATGGAAATGTTTTCTAGAGTGGGTCTGCCTAAGGAGGTTCTAACTGACCAAGGGACCCCATTTATGTCCAAGGTCATGAGGGAACTCTGTAAGTTGCTCCAAATAAAACAGTTACGGACATCCGTGTATCATCCGCAAACGGATGGCCTGGTAGAGAGGTTTAACCAGACGTTAAAAAATATGCTGAAAAGAGTGGTGTCTAAGGATGGGAGGGACTGGGACCTTCTTCTGCCCTATCTCATGTTCGCAGTGCGAGAAGTGCCCCAGGCCTCTACTGGGTTCTCGCTCTTCGAACTACTATACGGCAGACACCCTCGTGGTTTATTAGACGTCGCCAAAGAGGCGTGGGAACAACAAACCACACCGCACAAAAGTGTAGTTGAGTATGTCACCCAGATGCAGGGACGGATGGAAACAGTGTTACCTCTGGTTAGGGAGCATATGGAGGCAGCGCAGCAAGCCCAGAGTAGGGTCTATAATCGGCAGGCTCGGGTCCGAAACTTTAACCCGGGTGATCGGGTGTTGGTTCTGGTACCAACGGTAGATAGTAAGTTCCTAGCTAGGTGGCAGGGGACCTACGAGGTACTAGAAAAAATTGGACCAGTAGATTGCAAAGTACACCAGCCAGGGAGGCGAAAGCCGGAGCAGGTGTACCATGTGAATCTGCTCAAGCCGTGGAAGGAAAGGGAAACCAGTACGGAAGACAGCCCACGACCAGGGTTCCTAGGGGAAGCGGTTTTGGCCCCTCAGTCTGAAGCAGGGGAAGCGGCTGTCACAGTGAAAATTGCTGACAGCCTCTCCTCTAAACAGGCTCAGGAAGCCAGGGAGTTCATTAGTCGGAATACGGATGTGTTCTCAGACCTCCCTGGACGCACGTCCGTAATCCGGCATGACATTGTCACTGAGCCTCAGGCGAAAGTCCGGTTAAAACCTTACCGGGTACCCGAGGCTAGGCGACAAGCCATCACGGAGGAAGTGCAGCTAATGCTCCAGCTGGGTGTCATCGAGGAGTCAAAAAGTGAGTGGGCCAGTCCGATAGTATTAATACCCAAGCCAGACGGGACATTGCGGTTTTGTAATGACTTCCGCAAACTTAATGAGGTGTCCAAGTTTGACGCGTATCCCATGCCCCGAGTTGATGAGCTTATTGAAAAGTTGGGCCAAGCCCGGTATTTTTCTGTGTTGGACCTCACCAAAGGGTACTGGCAGGTACCCTTGACGGAGGCTGCCAAAGAAAAAACGGCTTTCGTCACGCCATAGGGGCTGTATCAGTACAAGGTATTACCCTTTGGTCTACATGGCGCTCCCGCCACGTTTCAAAGGTTAATGGATATTGTACTCCGTCCACATCGTCGATACGCTTCAGCGTACCTGGACGATATCGTTGTCCATAGCAACGACTGGGAAAGTCACTTACCTAAAGTCCAGGCTGTAGTGGACTCCCTTAGGAAGGCTGGCTTAACCGCTAACCCAAAAAAGTGCTCGATAGGGTTAGAAGAGACCAAGTACCTGGGGTATGTCATTGGGCGCGGAGTGATCAAACCTCAGGTGAACAAAATTGAGGCAATTAGGAATTGGCCCCGACCTGTCTCTACTCGGCAAGTAAAATCGTTCCTGGGTATGGTGGGGTACTATATGAGGTTTGTCCCCAATTTTGCTACAGTCGCCGCACCATTGACAGGCCTTTTGAAGGGACGCAAGTCAGTGACGGTCCACTGGAATGAGCAGGCGGAAAAGGCTTTCTCCGCTTTGAAGTCGGCCCTGTGTGGGTCCCCGGTTTTGGTGGCGCCCGACTTCAAAAGGGAGTTTATAGTGCAGACCGATGCCTCTGAGGTAGGTCTCGGTGCTGTACTATCTCAAGATATTGACGGGGAGGAGCATCCCGTTGTCTTCCTCAGCCGGAAGCTCACCCCAGCCGAGACTAGGTACAGTATAGTGGAGAGAGAGTGCCTGGCCATCAAGTGGGCACTCGAGTCTCTCCGCTACTACCTTTTGGGGAGAAGGTTCCGTCTGGTGACCGACCACTCCCCTTTGAAATGGATGAGCCAGGCCAAAGAGAGGAATGCTCGGGTCACCAGGTGGTTCTTATCTTTGCAAAATTTTAAGTTTTCCGTGGAACACAGGGCAGGCAGGTTACAGGGAAACGCGGATGCCCTATCCCGCGTACACTGTCTGGCAAGTGTTCACCCCCTCAGGGTTGAACAAAGGGGGGAGGTATGTAAGAAGGAACAAGGAGCCGTCTTTGACGGAAGATACGTGTCACCGAGGTTCCTGGCCTCGGTGAGGTAAGAACCAGTTTTTTCCTGAAGTGTCAGGTCTGTAGTGCAATCTGACACTTCAACTGTTAGAATGGCTGTAAAGCCAATCCGGGCCGGTTCTTATTGGGAGCAGCCAAAGAGCAGGGTGGGTGGCTGTTCCCCACGGTTCCAGGCCGGGTTTTGGCTGGAATATAAAAAACCCAGCCAGCATGTTCAGGTGTGGATTATCCTCCATGACAGAGGAGCTGAGGAGTCTGTGGTTTGGAGACACTGAGTCATCTGTTTGTGTGAGCCATAGGCTGGGGAAACAGGCCACTAAAGACTGCTGCGGACTCTGGGTGAAAATCATCTGCTGACCAGGTGACGTCTTTTTGCACTGTGAACTTTGTGTGGTGTGAACAGGCACCAAAACTGAACACTTTCTTTTGGCTTGTTTTCTGGCTATGTGTGAATAAACACTGAACTTTGATTTAAACCTTGTTTTTGCCTCTGTACTGCGTCCGTGTCATGGGCTTACCTTCTTACTGTTCTCCTTCGTTTGACATGTGCTGGCGGCCATCTTGGTTTCTGGGTTTCTTGTAGCCTCCCACCCTGCGGCTTCTCCTTCCCACTGGGAGGAGCTGGATGCCTAGCTCATATATATAGGAGGTCTGTGGCTTCAGTTCCTTGCTTGGTCCTCCTGTGTTCACATGCTTCTAAGACTGCTGCTGCTTCTGGTTCCTGATCCTGGCCTCGTCTGACTACCCCGTTGGTTCCTGATCCTGGCTTCGTCTGACTACCCTGCTGGTTCCTGATCCAGGCTTCGTCTGACCACCCTTCTGGTTCCTGACCTCTGTCTACGCAAGACCCTGCTTCGGTTTAGCCATCCGTTTGGACTTTTGCTTACAGCTTGATTTTCAATAAAGCCTTCTTATTTCCACTTATCTCTTGTTGTACGTCTGGTTCATGGTTCCATGACATTAGGACCAAGCCATGAATTCTGACAGTACAGGGCCATCCTCGCTACCTACGCTGGCTGCCAGACTTGATCAGCAGGATCACCTGTTGGGTCGGTTCGCTGTGGCGTTGCAAACCCTGCTTGAACGCACGGCTCATTTCGCTTCCGTTGCCGATGGGTTGGTTGTCGCTCCTGGGCCCGCTCCTACTGCCGCTCCGGTTGTTGCGCCAGAGTCTACCCCGACACCTGTTGCTGCGCCTGCGGTGTCTCGGGGTATGACCGGTTCTGCCCCCCTTCCACAGCGCTTTGGGGGAGAGCCAACTCAGTGCCGAGGTTTCCTTAACCAGGTGGGCATTTATTTCGAGTTGCTGCCACATGCCTTTCCTACTGAGAGATCAAAGGTGGGCTTCTTGATCTCGCTGCTCTCGGACAAGGCCTTGGCCTGGGCCAGCCCTTTATGGGAGAACAACAATCCGGTGGTTGCCGAGTTTTCCGGTTTTGTTGCTTCTCTTCGGAAGGTATTCGATGTGCCGGCTCGTGCTGCCTCTGCTGCGAAGCTCCTTATGTCCATCAGACAGGGTTCACGATCCGTAGCTGAATACGCCATTGAGTTTCGTACCCTGGCAGCAGAGGTGGGCTGGAATAATGAGGCTCTGGTCGCTGCTTTCTCTCATGGTCTCTCGGATGCCTTGAAGGATGAGGTTGCAGCTAAGGACCTACCAGTGGAGCTCGAGTCTCTTATTTCTTTCCTGATTTTGATTGACACCAGACTCAGGGAGAGACCTTCCTTTAAGGAGAGCCTGCGGAGGTCTTCTAACAGATTGGCGCCTACGTTTGCTGTCCCACCCGTGCCTCCCTCTCCTCCCACGCCTCCTGGGGATGACTTGTCTGCGGGTGAACCCATGCAGCTGGGGTTTGCTCGCCTGTCCGAGGGGGAGAGGGTACTCCGGAGACGCGAGGACCGATGCATGTACTGTGGTCTCGGTGGGCATTTTCGGTTGGTATGTCCGAACCGTCCGGGAAACGCTCGCACCTGAGATCCTGTCGGGGGCAGATCTTGGGTGGAGTCTCCTCGTCCCCGGTTTCCCGTGTTGACAAACCACTGATCACTGTTGTCCTCTCCTGGGTCGGTGGCTCGGTGACGACCCAGGCGTTGGTGGACTGTGGTGCTGGTGGTTTGTTCATTGATAGTGTGTTCGCTGACGCCAATTCCATTCCTCTGCAGCCTCGAGGTTCCCCACTGGCTCTTGAGGCGATAGACGGCAGACCCCTTCTGCCGCCACACGTGACTCATGAGACCCTTCCAGTGGGGATAGCCATTGGTGCCGTTCACAGAGAGTCGGTCTGTCTCCAGGTGATTTCGTCTCCACACTACTCGGTGGTCTTGGGGTACCCCTGGCTCCAGAAGCATAATCCGACTTTCGATTGGAGATCGGCCGAGATCCTCTCGTGGTCACCGCAGTGTGGGGCTAGTTGCATCCATGGGCCTGTCAAGTTGCTGTGTACTTCCTCGGACTCTCTGTTGCCTCCTGAATACGAAGAGTACCGGGATGTATTCGATAAGGTGCGCGCGGTTGCCCTACCTCCGCATCGCCCATACGATTGTGCCATAGAGTTACAATCTGGTGCCGTTCCTCCTCGTGGCAAAGTCTATCCACTGTCGGTAGCAGAGAATGAGGCCATGGAGGAGTACGTGAGGGAGGCGCTTTCACGCGGACACATTCGCAAATCCTCGTCCCCGGCAGGGGCTGGATTTTTCTTTGTGAAAAAGAAGGGCGGTGAGTTGAGGCCTTGCATCGATTACAGGGGTCTCAATCGCATCACGATCAAGAACGCTTACCCGATACCCTTGATTTCCGAGCTGTTCGATCGCCTCAAAGGGGCCACGGTCTTTACCAAACTCGACCTGAGGGCGGCATATAACCTGGTAAGGATCAAGGCGGGCGATGAGTGGAAGACCGCGTTTAACACCAGGACCGGTCATTATGAATCCTTGGTTATGCCCTTTGGGTTGTGCAATGCGCCCGCAGTCTTCCAGGAATTCATCAACGATGTTTTCCGTGACCTGTTGCAGCAGTGTGTGGTGGTCTATTTGGATGACATCTTGGTATATTCTGAATCCATGGAGGCCCACATTATGGATGTCAGACGAGTGTTGCAACGGTTACGAGAGAACAGGCTGTTCGGTAAGCTTGAGAAATGCGAATTTCACCGATCCCAGGTAACCTTCTTAGGTTACATCATTTCCGCTGAGGGGTTCTCCATGGATCCTGAGAAGGTTTCGGCTGTCTTACAGTGGCCCCAGCCCAGTGGTCTCCGTGCCCTGCAGCGCTTTTTGGGCTTCGCCAATTATTATCGGAAGTTCATCAGGGACTTTTCCATGCTAGCCAAGCCTTTCACGGATCTGACCAGGAAGGGCAGTAATTTCCAGGTCTGGCCGCTCGAGGCCATCCGAGATTTTGAGGCTCTAAAGTCCGCCTTTGTGTCGGCTCCGATTCTGTCGCATCCCAACCCTGGGTTGCCCTTTGTCCTCGAGGTGGACGCGTCTGAGACGGGAGTAGGCGCCCTTCTGTCTCAGCGTAGAACACCAGAGGGTCCTCTGCTTCCTTGTGGGTTTTACTCCCGGAAACTGTCTTCCGCGGAGTGCAACTATCAGATTGGTGACAGGGAGTTATTGGCCATCGTGCAGGCCCTTAAAGAATGGAGGCACTTGCTCGAGGGTTCGGTGGTTCCGGTTCTCATCCTGACGGACCACAAGAATCTGACCTACCTTTCTGAGGCCAAAAGATTGACACCACGTCAGGCCAGATGGGCTCTGTTCTTGTCACGTTTTAATTACGTGGTCTCCTACCTACCCGGTTCCAAGAACATCAGAGCGGATGCCTTATCACGGCAGTACTCCGAGCTGTCCGGGGAGGAGTCGATTCCGACTTCGGTCATACCTCCGAATCAGATCCTGGCCGCCATTCGCACCAGCCTGACCTCTCCCCTGGGTGAGCAGATTTTGGCGGCTCAATCTGGTGCTCCCTCTGGGAGACCCAACGGCAGGTGTTTTGTGCCTGAGGAGTTGCGCACTCGGTTGTTGCGAACCTACCATAACTCCAAGGCCGCGGGGCATCCTGGAAAGAATCAGCTGTCCTGGGCTGTTTCACGTCTGTTCTGGTGGCCTTCTCTACGTTCCGACATCGCCGCATATGTAGCGGCATGCTCCGTTTGTGCCCAGAGTAAGTCCCCTCGGCACCTTCCGTTGGGCCTTTTGCAACCCATAGCCACCGGGGAGCGCCCATGGTCACACCTGGGGATGGATTTCATTGTGGACCTCCCTGCATCCCGAGGCCATACGGTCATTCTCATGATTGTGGATCGGTTTTCCAAAATGTGCCACTGTGTTCCTCTCAAGAAGTTACCCTCTGCACAAGAGTTGGCCACGATTTTCGCCAGGGAGGTCTTCCGGTTGCACGGTTTTCCCAAGGAGATTGTGTCGGATCGGGGGAGTCAGTTTGTGTCCAGGTTCTGGCGCGCCTTTTGCTCCCAGTTGGGGATTCATCTCTCTTTCTCCTCGGCCTACCACCCTCAGTCCAATGGGGCCGCAGAACGATCCAATCAGGCCTTGGAGCAATTCCTTCGTTGCTATGTCTCCGATCACCAAGACAATTGGGTTGACCTCCTGCCTTGGGCTGAGTTTGCCAGGAACACGGCGGTGAACTCTTCCTCTGGGACGTCTCCCTTCATGGCCAATTATGGGTTCCAACCTGCCGTGTTACCGGAGGTATTCTCTCCCCAGGATATTCCGGCTGTGGAGGATCACCTTTCCGTCCTACGTGCTTCTTGGGTACAGATCCAGAGGTCCCTTGAGGTCTCTGCGCAGCGCCAGAGACTCCATGCTGATCGCAGACGAGCGCCCGCTCCTTCCTACCAGGTCGGAGACCGTGTATGGTTGTCCACCCGCAACCTCAACCTTCGAGTGCCCACTCCCAAGCTGGCGCCTCGCTTTGTTGGTCCCTTCCGAGTGCTTCGCAGGGTAAACCCGGTAGCCTATGCCCTTGCGCTTCCTCCTGGCATGCAGATCTCCAACGTGTTTCATGTCTCCCTGTTGAAGCCATTGGTGTGTAATCGTTTCACTTCCTCGGTTCCTCGGCCCCGTCCGGTCCAAGTGGGCAATCGTGAGGAATATGAGGTGAGCAATATCCTGGACTCACGCCTGGTCCGCGGTCGGTTGCAGTTTTTGGTCCATTGGCGTGGTTATGGTCCAGAGGAGCGTTCCTGGGTTCCCTCCGCAGATGTCCATGCTCCTGCTTTGCTCCGAGCCTTCCACGCACGCTTCCCTCAGAAACCGTTCCTTACTCCGCGGAGGAGGGGCCCTTGAGGGGGAGGTACTGTCATGGGCTTACCTTCTTACTGTTCTCCTTCGTTTGACATGTGCTGGCGGCCATCTTGGTTTCTGGGTTTCTTGTAGCCTCCCACCCTGCGGCTTCTCCTTCCCACTGGGAGGAGCTGGATGCCTAGCTCATATATATAGGAGGTCTGTGGCTTCAGTTCCTTGCTTGGTCCTCCTGTGTTCACATGCTTCTAAGACTGCTGCTGCTTCTGGTTCCTGATCCTGGCCTCGTCTGACTACCCCGTTGGTTCCTGATCCTGGCTTCGTCTGACTACCCTGCTGGTTCCTGACCTCTGTCTACGCAAGACCCTGCTTCGGTTTAGCCATCCGTTTGGACTTTTGCTTACAGCTTGATTTTCAATAAAGCCTTCTTATTTCCACTTATCTCTTGTTGTACGTCTGGTTCATGGTTCCATGACAGTCCGCTTACCCTGCCTACCAAAGCGAATCCCCACACAGGTTACAGTAAATTATTAATTAATTTAAACATTTTAAAACAATTTAAAACTAGAGAATGGTCATTCAAACAAGAAACCGGAGGTATTCTCTGCAGGTTCAAAACACTTAAAATGGAAATAATGTTACTGCAGGCACATTCAGGTATATATTGGATAGCAGGTATAGTGTCTTGCTTAAGGTAGAATTATATTGTGTATACTTAACAATGTCATAAATATAGTCCACAGAAATGATACATATGGCCCCCTTTCAAGGATATATTCCCTTTAAAGGCAGAGTTATAATTTTCTTCAGAAGACAAGAGATATGATTTGCCCAGCTTGTAAAACCTCAGCCACAGCATGTGTTAGTATACTGTCATAAATATTAGTTATTTAACACAACGTGGTACGGCATAGAGTCCGGCTCTCCGTGCCGTGGAGCAGGTAAGAAATGTGTTTGTGTCCTCAACAATCATAGGACCTGTGGTGTATCACATGCGGATCCTTCAAAATAAGATAGTCACAAATTGGATCCTTCCAAACAGATTATTTGTTTCGCTAGCCAAAAAGGGGAAATGAAGAACTGTCCAGTAGAGGATTACATTTCATAAAAGTCCTTCTTGGGTAGACAGGTATCGGGTTTCGGGACTCACTCTCGGCCGCTTCCTCAGTGGTAACCTGCCATAATGATCGTCTCCCATTTTTATATTGAATTTGGGCTACTTTCAAAACCCAAGATGTATGTTAGTTTCAAAACCGGAAATGGAGTTTATCCAACATCTTATATTAGCTTTTGATCAGAGCCCCAGCAGTGCAATCCTGGGCTCCGAACGGTTTCCATGGCAGCCAGTACGCTGCTGAAGCTCTGGCTGCAGCGGTAAACTCCCTGCTGCTGTGTGCACAAAGCCCAGGGCAGCAGGGACAGTATAAAGTCCTATTCACCCTAATAGAGCTTGTAACAGAACCCCTGTTATTGCCTGCACCACAGACTGTAACCTGGTATAAACCCCCTGGATTCATTACTTCTATTTTGTTAAGTATCTCAATACCCATTGTGTTTGTTCATTGTGTCACAGACAATGCCTATTGTGTTGTTGATTGTGTCACGGACAATGCCATTGTGTTGTTTATTGTGTCACAGGCAATGCCATTGTGTTGTTGATTGTGTCACAGGCAATGCCTATTGTGTTGTTGATTGTATAATTTTAGAGTTACACAAATGTGTTAAAAAGTATATTGTTTGCTTGGAAATAATTAAGCTGATATCACAATTAACTAAACTGTCTCCCAAGCAGATGAATGGGTGTGTTTAAAATGTAAAACTGTAAATGCTATGTTTATGGCCTCAGTTCCCAACAAGGTCCACGGGGGTGGTAACCTTGTTGGAAAATGTGTATAAAAGGAAATGCTTGTGTGGTCATTAAAACAGTCCTGATTAACCCTCAAATGTAGCCTCGTCTCCTTATTGAAGGGTACCTGCTTCCAGCTTAACCCCTAGCTCTTTTAAGAGCTCTACTTATCCCTTTCTATAAGGATCCAGCAGATGGGATATCGGGAATACTCTGCAGCACTGCCTCTCGTTGGGAACAGGACGTCTCCGATGGCATACACCCTGCTCACAACCTGGGGGGCCGTTACAGAGCTCTATTAGGGTGAATAGGACAAGGGTTCTAGCACCTAAAGGGGCTAATAGTTAGTAAATAAAAAGTAAAAAAATAAGTTTAACCCCCCCCCCTGAAATTATTGAAAATAATATATTGCTATATATATTGTTATCACACATGCTTCAAATTATATCACAATATAGATTTTAGGCCATATAGCCCAGCCCTAAGTGTACTGCAATGTATTGCAAGCCATCAGACCCACTGGATCTTCAAGAACCAAGTGGGTCTGGGTTCAAAATTTTTTTTTTTTTTAAAGGTAAAAAATAAAAAATAAATAAATAAAAAAAACCTTCTATTCACACACATAATTGCTTAAAAATGTAAAAAAAACAACAAAACACTAAACATGTTTGGTATCGCCACGTCTGCAAGGACCTGATCTATAAAATAATCATGTTACTTTTTCCACATGGTGAGCAGCATAAAAAATGTAAAAAAAACTATGGTGGAATTGCAATTTTGACCACCACACTTCCCAAAAAATTGTATAAAAAGTGATAAAAAAGTCATATGTATCCAAAATTAGCACCAATAAAACCGTGACCTCATCCCACAAAAAATTTCCCCCTACATATTGTCCCAAAAAAAATATATAATATATGGCTTTCACAAAATGGAGAGACAAAAACATGATTTTTTTTCAAACATAATTTTATTGAATAAAATAAAGTACAAAAAAAGAATATATTAGGTATTGTCATGTCCATAACGACATGCTCTATAAAATAGCATGTGATCCAAAAAATCTGGTGAACACAATAAAAAATAATTATTAAAAAATGTGCCCAAAAAATCTTTTTTTTTAATCACCTTACATCACAAAAAGTGTAATCCCAAGCAATCAAAAAGTCTTATGTGCCCCATAATGGTACCAATCAAACCATCATCTCATCCTGCAAAAAAATGGGACCCTACCTAAGACAATCGCCCTACCTTATCACAAAATAAAAAATATGGCTTTCACAAAAAGGAAACACAAAAACATGATTTATTTTTCAAAAAAGCTTTTATTGTGTAAAATAAAATAAAATGCACATATTAGGCATCGCTGTGTCTGTAACAAACTGCTCTATAAAAATAGTATGTGATCCAACCTTTCTGGTGAATAGAGATGGCCTTGCAGTTCACCCTGCTGTGTGGAGCAGTGACAGACTGTTAGGGACACAAAACGCTAGCTAATAGGGCCACAAAAGTCCTTTTAAGGACTGATATAGGTGTGCTATCGATAGCTGTTACTTACTGAGGGGCATAATATACTTATAATATACTCTGTAACATAGAAATTATATTATCGTGCAATTGTATTGTGCAGCACTTGTGTGCGGTTCTGCAGCGATACTGCAGCCACACAGAATACCAAACGCTATTGGAACAAATAATTTCTACTGGTGTGATATACCTGTTGCCCCACCAACAAAACTGACTGAAGCAGGGGTGTTATATACAAATGATCTACTTTCTATATAGTTCATTTAGGTAGTGCAGCATTTGTTTGCAGTTTTGCTGCTTTAACGCATCTACACAGAATGACAAACGCCATTGGAACAAATAATTTCAGCTAGTGTGATCAACCAGTTGCCCCCCCAAAAAACTGATTGAATCAGGGGTGTTATATACCAATAATATACTTTCTATATAGTACATTTAGGTAGTGCAGCATTTGTCTGTGGTTTTGCTGCATTACCGCATATAAACAGTTTGAAAAACACTATTTGAAGAAATCATTTCTACTGGTGCAATTAACCAGTTGTCCCCCCAAAAAACTGATTGAAGCAGGGGTGCTATATACCAATAATATACAGGGTGGGCCATTTATATGGATACACCATAATAAAATGGGAATGGTTGGTGATATTAACTTCCTGTTTATGGCACATTAGTATATGTGAGGGGGGAAACTTTTCAAGATGGGTGGTGACCATGGCGGCCATTTTGAAGTCGGCCATTTTGAATCCAATTAGTTTTTTCAATAGGAAGAGGGTCATGTGACACATCAAACTTATTGGGAATTTCACAAGAAAAACAATGGTGTGCTTGGTTTTAACATAACTTTATTCTTTCATTAGTTATTTACAAGTTTCTCTTTGTTTACAGCCATTGACATGTCGCCGAGGTTAACACGTGCCAATCTGCTGAGCGCGCTGAAACAGGGCAAAATGACACACGTGCCATGTATGGCACACATCCTGAACTTGCCAAATACCCTGGGGTCCAGGACGTCTTGCGGCAGGCCAGGAAAATCTCTGGCCATTTTAGAAGATCTTACACGGTCATGGCTCGCCTTGCTGACATTCAGCTGCGACACCACCTGCCCGTCAGACGTCTGGTTTGTGACTGCCCGACGCAATGGAACTCCACCTTGTATCTGCTTGATAGGCTGCTCCAGCAGAAGTGTGCAGTTAATGACTACCTGTACGAACTCTGTGGCAGGACAGGTTCTGGAGAGATGCATGCAGACTTCTGTGGCCATTTGATGAGATCACCAAACTGGTCAGTCGCAGCCAGGGCGCCATCAGTGACATCGTACCTTACACCTTCTTTCTGGAGTGTGCATTGCGTCGTGTCATTGATCAAGCCGTCGAGGATGAGGAAGATGAGGAAGTTGCAATGCTGGATGAATTCCCAGGGGGGGCCACTCCATCTGAGACAAGTCAACAGTAGTCTGAAGAGGAGTCAGAGGAGGGTGGTGTTGGGGCTCTAGCCACATAATCACACTCTTGTCTCACTCCTCTGTTTCTCATTATGGTGGTGTATGAACCACATTCACCATAAGGACCTTCTAATATCACAGGGTCATGTGACTGTGCCCCCCACCCAGTACTGTGCCCTTCGCCCAGTACTGTGCCCCCTTATACCCTGTATTGTGCCCTTTTACCACACCCTGTGCAGTGCCCCTAGTCATTCCCTGTACTGTGCCCTCTTATACTCTTTTATCCTGTCACGGTATGGCGGTGTTATCCGGTCACTGTGCAGAGGTGTTTTACGGTCAATGTATGGCGGTGGTATCCAATATCTGGATGGCCATAGCTTTATCCCTTTCCCTGCCCATGCCATCCTTTTTTAGACTTGACATGGGTGGGAAAAATATCCAGATTGTGGTGCTAAGGACCTATGCGCCACAATCTGTGTCAGAAATACGCCTAACATAGACGTATTTCTATATAATAAACTGGAAGGTGGCTCTCCTAGGGTGTTCCTTACCATCAATTAGGAAAAAAACAAAGAAAACAAAGTATTTGGACACGAGGTTTAATGATGGCAAGAGTAATAATAGCAAGGGAATGGGGAGCAAAAATATCACCCAGTATTAAGAAATGGAAAAACCTTTTGGTAAGGACTGAGAGATACGAGAAATATGCAGTAGGCAGTAGGTACTGTATGACTGACCCGTCCGCTGGGGAAGCGGGAGGGATTAGTGGGGGGGAGGGACTGGGGTAACTAATGGCAATAACCACCAAGACAACCACCGTGGGGGAAGAAAGGAGAAATGGGGAGATAAGTTAGGATTGACAGTTGGAGATCGAGCCCGATTTAATATGGCAGGGAATGGGAAAATTGATGCAGGCCCCAATAATAACAAGATGTTACATTGGTCTCTACTATTTTTAAAATGGGACAGTTAATGTTTTATTATGCCTGCCTGTTGACAGAAGTTATATGGAGGTATTCGGACTCGGCACTGTCAAAACTGTTAATTATTGTCATTTTGTATAAGAAAACTGAATAAAGAAATTAAATAAAAATAAAAAATATTTGGTGACTGCAAATCTGACCAGAAGGTTTTTCGGGTTCGCCTGACATTAAAGTGAATGGGGTTCGCGAACCGTCCCGGTCGATGTTTCTCCATTAGGGATGAGCGAACTCGAACTGTATAGTTCGGGTTCGTACCGAATTTTGGGGTGTCCGTGACACGGACCCAAACCCGGACATTTTCGTAAAAGTCTGCGTTCGGGTTCGGTGTTCGTCGCATTCTTGGCGCTTTTGTGACGCTTTCTTGGCGCTTTTTGAAAGGCTGCAAAGCAGCCAATCAACAAGCGTCATACTACTTGCCCCAAGAGGCCGTCACAGCCATGCCTACTATTGGCATGGCTGTGATTGGCCAGAGCACCATGTGACCCAGCCTCTATTTAAGCTGGAGTCACATAGCGCCGCCCGTCACTCTGCTCTGATTAGCGTAGGGAGAGGTTGCGGCTGCGACAGTAGGGCGAGATTAGGCAGATTAACTCCTCCAAAGGACTTGATTAATCGATCGATCTGCAGCTGTGCATCATTGAGCTGCTGAAATTAAATTGCTCACTGTTTTTAGGCTGCTCAGACCGTTTGTCAGTCACTTTTTTCTGGGGTGATCGGCGGCCATTTTGTGTCTTGTGGTGCGCCAGCACAAGCTGCGACCAAGTGCATTTAACCCTCAATGGTGTGGTTGTTTTTTGACTAAAGCCTACATCAGGGTGAAGCTGTCACACCAAGTGCATTTAACCAGCAATAGTCTGTTTATTTTTTGGCCATATACTACATCAGGGGCAAGCTGCGCCTGTCACCAAGTGCATTTAATCCTCAATGGTGTGGTTGTTTTTTGGCTAAAGCCTACATCAGGGTGAAGCTGTCACACCAAGTGCATTTAACCAGCAATAGTCTGTTCATTTTTTGGCCATATACTACATCAGGGGCAAGCTGCGCCCGTCACCAAGTGCATTTAACCCTCAGTAGTGTGGTTGGTCAAGCTGTCACACCAAGTGCATTTAACCAGCAATAGCCTGTTCATTTTTTGGCCATATACTACATCAGGGGCAAGCTGCGCCTGTCACCAAGTGCATTTAACCCTCAGTAGTGTGGTTGGTCAAGCTGTCACACCAAGTGCATTTAACCAGCAATAGTGTGGTTATTTTTTGGCCATATCCCAGTCTAATTCTGTCAGTAAATCCATACCGGTCACCCAGCGCCTAAATACTAGGCCTCAAATTTATATCCCACTAAATCTGTCGTTACCGCTGTCCTGTTGTGGCTGGGCAAGTTATTTAGTGTCCGTCAAAGCACATTTTTTGTTCAGGATTGAAATACAATTCCCAAATTAGCAATTTCATAATTTAGTGGTTTCTGCTATATCAGAGCTATTTGAAATCTATCCCTAAAAGGGTATATATTATTCAAGGTGCACATAGGGTCATTCAGAATAACTTCACACACACGCTACTGTGCATTTCCAAGTCTAATTCTGTCACTAAATCCATACCGGTCACCCAGCGCCAAAATACTAGGCCTCAAATTTATATCCCGCTAAATCTCGTTACCGCTGTACTGTTGTGGCTGGGCAAGTTAATTAGTGTCCGTCAAAGCACATTTTTTGTTCAGGATTGAAATACAATTCCCAATTTAGCAATTTCATAATTTAGTGGTTTCTGCTATATCAGAGCTATTTGAAATCTATCCCTAAAAGGGTATATAATATTCAAGGTGCACATAGGGTCATTCAGAATAACTTCACACACACGCTACTGTGCATTTCCAAGTCTAATTCTGTCACTAAATCCATACCGGTCACCCAGCGCCTAAATACTAGGCCTCAAATTTATATCCCGCTAAATCTGTCGTTACCGCTGTCCTGTTGTGGATGGGCAAGTTATTTAGTGTCCGTCGAAGCACATTTTTTGTTCTGGGTTGAAATACAATTCCCAATTTAGCAATTTCATAATTTAGTGGTTTCTGCTATATCAGAGCTATTTGAAATCTATCCCTAAAAGGGTATATAATATTCAAGGTGCACATAGGGTCATTCAGAATAACTTCACACACACGCTATATCTCCCTAACTGCACACTGGGTAAATGTAGTGGCAGCTGTGCCCCAGGCGGAGAGCTGTTTGGCGCACGTCCTTCCGCCGCCAAGGATCGCAGGGCAACATTCTTTGCCTCCTGTTGCCACCTCCTCCTTCTCGGCTTCCTCCTCCTCTTCTTCCACCTGCTCATCCAGTCAGCCACACACCTTCAGCACCAACTTCAGCACAGCCCGGAGTAAACGACAGCAGGCCATTCTGAAACTCATATGTTTGGGGGACAGGCCCCACACCGCACAGGAGTTGTGGCGGGGTATAGAACAACAGACCGACGAGTGGTTGCTGCCGGTGAGCCTCAAGCCCGGCTTGGTGGTGTGTGATAATGGGCGAAATCTCGTTGCAGCTCTGGGATTAGCCAATTTGACGCACATCCCTTGCTTGGCGCATGTGCTGAATTTGGTGGTGCAGAAGTTCATTCACAACTACCCCGACATGTCAGAGCTGCTGCATAAAGTGCGGGCCGTCTGTTCGCGCTTCTGGTGTTCACATCCTGCTGCTGCTCGCCTGTCTGCGCTACAGCGTAACTTCGGCCTTCCCGCTCACCGCCTCATATGCGACGTGCCCACCAGGTGGAACTCCACCTTGCACATGCTGGACAGACTGTGCGAGCAGCAGCAGGCCATAGTGGAGTTTCAGCTGCAGCACGCACGGGTCAGTCGCACTACAGAACAGCACCACTTCACCACCAATGACTGGGCCTCCATGCGAGACCTGTGTGCCCTGTTGCGCTGTTTCGAGTACTCCACCAACATGGCCAGTGGCGATGACGCCGTTATCAGCGTTACAATACCACTTCTATGTCTCCTTGAGAAAACACTTAGGGCGATGATGGAAGAGGAGGTGGCCCAGGAGGAGGAGGAGGAGGAGAAGGAAGAGGGGTCATTTTTAGCACTTTCAGGCCAGTCTCTTCGAAGTGACTCAGAGGGAGGTTTTTGGCATCTGTGGGAGGCGATACGCCTCCCACAGAGGACAGCTTGTCCTTACCCCTGGGCAGCCTGGCACACATGAGCGACTACATGCTGCAGTGCCTGCGCAACGACAGCAGAGTTGCCCACATTTTAACCTGTGCGGACTACTGGGTTGCCACCCTGCTGGATCCACGCTACAAAGACAATGTGCCCACCTTACTTCCTGCACTGGAGCGTGATAGGAAGATGCGCGAGTACAAGCGCACGTTGGTAGACGCGCTACTGAGAGCATTCCCAAATGTCACAGGGGAACAAGTGGAAGCCCAAGGCCAAGGCAGAGGAGGAGCAAGAGGTCGCCAAGGCAGCTGTGTCACGGCCAGCTCCTCTGAGGGCAGGGTTAGCATGGCAGAGATGTGGAAAACTTTTGTCAACACGCCACAGCTAACTGCACCACCACCTGATACGCAACGTGTTAGCAGGAGGCAACATTTCACTAACATGGTGGAACAGTACGTGTGCACACCCCTCCACGTACTGACTGATGGTTCGGCCCCATTCAACTTCTGGGTCTCTAAATTGTCCACGTGGCCAGAGCTAGCCTTTTATGCCTTGGAGGTGCTGGCCTGCCCGGCGGCCAGCGTTTTGTCTGAACGTGTATTCAGCACGGCAGGGGGCGTCATTACAGACAAACGCAGCCGCCTGTCTACAGCCAATGTGGACAAGCTGACGTTCATAAAAATGAACCAGGCATGGATCCCACAGGACCTGTCCATCCCTTGTCCAGATTAGACATTAACTACCTCCCCTTAACCATATATTATTGGACTCCAGGGCACTTCCTCATTCAATCCTATTTTTATTTTCATTTTACCATTATATTGCGAGGCTACCCAAAGTTGAATGAACCTCTCCTCTGTC
The DNA here is from genome assembly GCF_014858855.1 of Bufo gargarizans. NCBI lineage: Eukaryota > Metazoa > Chordata > Amphibia > Anura > Bufonidae > Bufo > Bufo gargarizans. Next base: position 449,124,226 of record NC_058083.1, read on the forward strand.
TGGGTGCCGGGGCCTAAATATATGCCAATGGACTGTTGCAGTGGTGGCTGACGTGAAGCCTGATTTTCTGCTATGACATGCAGACTGATTCTCTGCTGACATGAAGCCAGATCCTCTGTTACGGGACCTCTCTCCTCTGCCTGGGTGCTGGGCCTAAATATCTGACAATGGACTGTTGCATTGGTGGCTGACGTGAAGCCTGATTCTCTGCTATGACATGCAGACTAATTCTCTGCTGACATGAAGCCAGATTCTCTGTTACGGGACCTCTCTCCTCTGCCTGGGTGCTGGGCCTAAATATATGCCAATGGACTGTTGCACTGGTGGCTGACGTGAAGCCTGATTCTCTGCTATGACATGAAGACTGATTCTCTGCTGACTTGAAGCCAGATTGTCTGTTACGGGACCTCTCTCCTCTGCCTGGGTGCTGGGCCTAAATTTATGAAAATGGACTCTTACAGTGGTGGGTGACGTGAAGCCTGATTCTCTGCTATGATATGAAGACTGATTCTCTGCTGACATGAAGCCAGATTGTCTGTTACGGGACCTCTCTCCTCTGCCTGGGTGCTGGGCCTAAATTTATGAAAATGGACTCTTACAGTGGTGGGTGACGTGAAGCCTTATTCTCTGCTATGACATGAAGACTGATTCTCTGCTATGACATGAAGACTGATTCTCTGCTGACATGAAGCCAGATTGTCTGTTACGGGACCTCTCTCCTCTGCCTGGGTGCTGGGCCTAAATTTATGACAATGGACTGTTGCAGTGGTGGCTGACGTGAAGCCTCATTCTCTGCTATGATATGAAGACTGATTCTCTGCTGACATGAAGCCAGATTGTCTGTGACGGGACCTCTCTCCTCTGCCTGGGTGCTGGGCCTAAATTTATGACAATGGACTGTTGCAGTGGTGGCTGACGTGAAGCCTCATTCTCTGCTATGATATGAAGACTGATTCTCTGCTGACATGAGGCCAGATTGTCTGTGACGGGACCTCTCTCCTCTGCCTGGGTGCTGGGCCTAAATTTATGACAATGGACTGTTGCAGTGGTGGCTGACGTGAAGCCTCATTCTCTGCTATGACATGCAGACTAATTCCTCTGCTGACATGAAGCCAGATTGTCTGTTACGGGACCTCTCTCCTCTGCCTGGGTGCTGGGCCTAAATTTATGAAAATGGACTCTTACAGTTGTGGGTGACGTGAAGCCTGATTCTCTGCTATGACATGCAGACTAATTCTCTGCTGACATGAAGCCAGATTCTCTGTTACGGGACCTCTCTCCTCTGCCTGGGTGCTGGGCCTAAATTTATGACAATGGACTGTTGCAGTGGTGGCTGACCTGAAGCCTGATTCTTTGCTATGACATGCAGACTGATTCTCTGCTGACATGAAGACAGATTCTCTGTTACGGGACCTCTCTCCTCTGCCTGGGTGCCGGGGCCTAAATATCTGAGAATGGACTGTTCCAGTGGTGGGTGACGTGAAGCCAGATTCTCTGCTATGGGACCTCTGTCCAATTGATTTTGGTTAATTTTTATTTATTTATTTTTTATTTTTATTCATTTCCTACATGTTGCTGCCTTTTGCAGCCCTCTAGCCCTTTTCTGGTCTGTTTTACAGCCTTTTTAGTGCCAAAAAGTTCGGGTCCCCATTGACTTCAATGGGGTTCGGTTTCGGGACGAAGTTCGGATCGGGTTCGGATCCCGAACCCGAACATTTTCGGGAAGTTTGGCCGAACTTCTCGAACCCGAACATCCAGGTGTCCGCTCAACTCTATTCTCCATCACTACTAGTGAACGCCGTAAAAAAAAATATATATATTCAAAAAGCCATATTTTATCACCTTACATCACAAAAATTGTAATACCAAGCGATCAAAAATACACCATCATCTCTTCAAGCAACACAAAAACATAATTTAAAAAAAATTAAAATTGTATTGTGTAAATGCAAAATAAAATAAAAATAAAAAAATAGACTTATTAGGTATTGCCGCATCGTTATGACCTGCTCTATAAAAAATATCACATTATCTACATTGTAAAACATTGTAAAAAAACAAATAATAAAAACTGTGCCAGAACAGACATTTTTTGGTTACCTTGCCTCATAAAAATAATAATACACACACAATGCACAACTACCTCTAGCAAAAGATTTCTTTACTGCAGGAATAACCCTAATAATAACATGCCCTTCGCACCGCTCACACCAGCGTGCTGACCAATCAGGACATAGCATTCCACATGCCGCTTGCAACGCCCACACCTGCGCATTGGCAAGCAGGTCAGAGCACCAACATTTCTGTTTGTCAGAATCAGGCGCCATTTCTGTTTGTTAGTTCCAGATGCCATTTCTGTTCGTCAATCACAGCACTATCGGCTATATAGAGAGGAGCCCCTGTCAACAGTCTGACCTACCAGTCGCTACCAGCAGTCTCAGCACCAGCAGTCAGTGCCAGTCGTACAGCCAAAGCCACCAGTCACAGTGCCAGCAGTGTCAGCCACCAGTCAACGCCAGCCATCTCAACCATCAGTCAGTGCCACCAGCCACAGCCACCAGTCTCAGCCACCAGTTAGTGCCAGCCATCTCATTCATCAGTCAGCGCCACCAGCCACAGCCACCAGTCTCAGCCACCAGTTAGTGCCAGCAGTCTCAGATATAGCCAGCACTCTGTGCCAGCAGTCTCAGCCACAAGCTGCAGCCAGCAGTCTCCGCCACAGCCACCAGTCAGTGCCAGCAGTCTCAGCCACAGCCTCCAGTCTTGGCCACCAGCCACAGCCACCAGATTCAGCCGCAGCCACCAGTCAGTGCCAGCAGTCTCAGTCGCAACCAGCCGTCTCAGCCAAAGCCACAAGTCAGTGCCAGCAGTTTCAGCCGCAGCCAGCAGTTTCAGCCACAGCCACCAGTCAGTGCCACCAGTTTCAGCAACAGCCACCAGTCTTAGCCACCAGCCTCAGCCACTAGTCTCAGCCACAGCCACCAGTCAGTGCCAGCAGTCAGTGTGGTCAAGTTCCCCCGCCATTTAATGTAGACTGTTCCTACTAATGCAATACTGTTACGCAATACTGTTCTAGCGCCTGTTATTGTAACAGGCTTAATGTCTAGTATATATGTACACTGCCTGTCCCAAAAAAAGTTGCCCCCCCCAAAAAAAGATCACACACTCTAATATTTCATTGGACCGCCTTTAGCTTTGATTATGGCACGCATTTGCTGTGGATTTGTTTCAATAAGCTTCTGCAATATCACAAGATTTATTTCCATCCAGTGTTGAATTAATTTTTCACCAAGATCTTGCATTGATGATTGTCTGACTGCTGCGCAAAGCCTTCTCCAGCACATCCCAAAGATTCTCAATGGGGTTAAGGTCTGGACTCTCTGGTGGCCTATCCCTGTGTGAAAATGATGTATCATGCTCCCTGAACCACTCTTTCTCAATTCGAGCCCGATGAATCCTGTCATTGTCATCTTGGAATATGCCCGTGCCATCAGGGAAGAACAAATTCATTGATGGAATAACCTGGTCATTCAGTATGTTCAGGTAGTCAACTGACCTCATTCTTGGAGCACATACTGCTGCTGAACCTAGACCTGACCAACTGCAGAAACCCAAGATCATGGCACTGCCCTCACAGACTTGTACGCTAGGCACTAGGCATGATGAGTGCATCACTTCATCTGCCTCTCTTCTTACCCTGATGCACCCATCACTCTACAACAGGGTAAATCTGGACTCACCAGACCACATGACATTCTTCCATTGCTCCAGAGTCCAATCTTAATGCTCCCTAGCAAATTGAAGCCTTTTTTCCTGGTTTACTTCACTGATTAGTGGTTTTCTTATGGCTACACAGCTGTTCAGTCCCAATCCCTTGAGTTTTCTTCGCATTGTGCATGTGGAAACGCTCGTATTTTCACTATTAAACATAGCCCTGAGTTCTACTGTTGTTGTTTTTTTCGATTTGATTTCACCAAACATTTAAGTGATCGCCGATCATGATCATTCAGGATTTTTTCCGTGCCACATTTCTTCCACGAACACGATGGGTCCCCACTATCCTTCCAGTTTTTAATAATGCGATGGACTTAACCCAATTTTAGTAGTTTCTGCAATCTCCTTAGATGTTTTCTCTGCTTGATGCATGCCAATGATTTGACCCTTCTCAACCAGACTAACATCTTTTCCACGACCACGAGATGTGTCTTTCGACATGGTTTCTTAAAAAATGAGAAGCAACTCATTGCACCAGCTGGGGTTCAATAACTTATTTCCAGTTGAAAGATAATTGCCCATGCAGTAATTATCCAATAGGAGGCTCATAACTATTCACTTAGTTAAATCCAGGTGGCAAATTTTTTTTTGTACAGGCAGTGTATATATATATATATATATATATATATATATATATATAAAAATACACATATATAAAAAAATTAATACTAAAACACATAAAAATATATATAAATATTTTAGGTGGGGGAAAATAGAAGATATAGATTCTATATAATAATAATAATTTATATATTCTAGTGATTTGTTCAGACCAATGGGTGTAAGAGTGTTGAGTTGATATATCCAGACATCTCTTTTCTACAGAGTTGTTGGAAAGAAAATGAAACATGCTCAAGGGGGGTCAGCTGTAAAAGATCCGGGTTACTATCGTGTGATACTGCAAAATGGCGTGATACACTGTGGGTGACTAATTTCCTTCTTATTTTTGACCGATTTTCATTCATTCGTTCTCTGGGTGTTCGTTCATTCGTTCTCTGAGTGTTTGTGTGGTGCAACCCACATAGTATAAATTACAGGAACATTGTAACAAGTATACCATGTTGGTGGTGCCGCAGTTCATGTAGTGTCAAGTGATAGGATTTTTTATATGCAGTATTTTGATTTCCCCGATATTGTGACTAATCATTTTACACCATTTACATCTGTTTGCTCCACATCTATATGAACCCTTTTTTTCAATTTCTTTGGGAGACCGTCTTTGGTTTTTTGAGGTAATCTAGGGCATTTGAGTTAATATAGGGCATGATGGGGACAGTATGTTTTTCAGAATTTAGGCTCTGCAAAAAGTTAATTTACTGTAGGTTGTTTAGGGATATTGTTCCCTAAAATAGGGTCCTTTTGTAGGAGTGACTAATGTTTGGTTAGTATGTGTCTAATTACTGGGTGTTTGGAGTTATAGCGTGTAATGAGGCTAAGAAAGGGTGGGTGTGTAGCGTCATTCTGACTAGTCTTTCTTTTCAAGATGTCCTTTTGATTTTCTCTTAATATTCTATTTATGAATTCTTTGATAAGTTGGGGAGGATAACCCTTATCAGTGAATCTGGTACTCAGAGTGTCAATCAGTTTTTTCAAGTTGGCATCCTCTGAGCAGTTCCTTCTAACTCTCTTCATCTGGCTAAAAGGGATATTGGTTTTTCACTTATGGTGGTGACAACTCTTGAATTCTAGATAACTGTTTTGCGTCCACACTTTTGAAGTACGTTTTAGTAGAAATCTTATATATATAGTTAAAAAAATTAATGATGAGGCAGCACTCCAAAATAGCTGAAGGGTGTTATACCTGTTTATTCCCCAGTAGCAATGTTTCAGCCCAGCTCAACGAGACCTTTGTCAAGCAATACGTAGAAATCATGTGCAGATATATATATACCCACAATATATCCAAGCATTCACCGTTTCTCCATTAAAATCTTATATATTACATCCTAACCTCAGGGATAAACTTGTGGGCATTGTTCACAATGAAGCAGTCATCAGTGTGGAATGTGGGCAAAGGACGTCCACGCCTTTCTATGACTCTTCCAGTCTCTCCGTATGTCTGTTGCAACCTGCTTTTAACACTCTGTAGCACTCTAAGCTCAGTGGCCACTTACATCTGAGAACATTCTGCTTGAAGCATGATGAGGAGGACTGTTTAAATACCAATTCTAATTGAAATTTATTAGGTGATTCATGAATCAAACACCTGTTATGAATTTTGCAGTTAAACTCCTTGTTAGGATCCATTCACAAGTCCGCTAAATGTATCTGAATCTGTTCCGCAATTATTGCGGAACTGGTACAGACCTATTAATTTTTATTGGGGCCGGAATGTGCTGTCCGCATCCGCATTTGCACTCTGCAGAATGTGCTTCCGCATCCGTGCTTCCATTTCCGCAAAAAAATAGAACATGTCCTATTCTTGTCCGCAATTGCGAACAAGATTAGTCAATTTCTATTATAGTGCCGGTGATGTGCGGTCCGCAAATTGCGGAATTTTTGGATCCGCAGAACACTTACGGACATGTGAATGGACCCTTAGGCCCCTTTCACACGAGCGAGTATTCCGCGCGGGTGCGATGCGTGAGTTGAACGCATTGCACCCGCACTGAATACCGACCCATTCATTTCTATGGGCCTGTTCACATGAGCGGTGATTTTCACGCATCACTTATGCGTTGCGTGAAAATCGCAGCATGCTCCTCTTTGTGCATTGCGGTGCGATAATCCACGCAACGCAGGCCCCATAGAAGTGAATGGGGTTGAGTGAAAATCGCAAGCATCCGCAAGCAAGTGCGGATGCGGTGCGATTTTCACGCACGGTTGCTAGGAGACGATCGGGATGGAGACCCGATCATTATTATTTTCCCTTATAACATGGTTATAAGGGGAAATAATAGCATTCTGAATACAGAATGCATAGTAAAATTGCGCTCGAAGGGTTAAAAAAAAATAAAAAAAAATTTAACTCACCTTAATCCACTTGCTCGCGTAGCCCGGCATCTCCTTCTGGCTCCATCTGAGCTTTGTGCAGTAACAAGGACCTTTGGTGACGTCACAGTCATCACATGATCCATCACCATGGTAAAAGATCATGTGATGGATCATGTGATGACCGGAGTGACGTCATCACAGGTCCTGTTCATGTATTTAATGCTCACCCCAGGTCCTGTTCAGCAAAGGAGCCAGAAGGAGATGCCGGGCTACGCGAGCAAGTAGATTAAGGTGAGTTACATTTTTCTATTTATTTTTTTAACCCTTCCAGCGCAAGTTTACTATGCATTCTGTATTCAGAATGCTATTATTTTTCCTTATAACCATGTTATAAGGGAAAATAATACAATCTACAGAACATCTAACCCAAGCCCAAACTTCTGTGAAGAAGTTCGGGTTTGGGTACCAAACACGCGCAATTTTTCTCCCGCAAGTGCAAAACGCATTACAATGTTTTGCACTCGCGCGGAAAAATTGCGGGTGTTCCCGCAACTCACCCGCACATTTTCCCGCAACACCCGTGGGAAAGAGGCCTTAGAGAACAGAAAGCTGTGCAAAAAGTACAGAAACATTGAAAAGTTGGACATGTGCATTCAAAAGTTTAGAGAAGGTCAAATTAAGTTCACCTGTAAAGGTTAGAGTGCATTTTAAGTTCATCCTAAAATTCTATCCACAAGCCAAATATCCCAAACTTTTTGTATACAAAAGACAACATATAACAGTCACCAAAGCCATGAATAAATGAGCAAGCTTCCATCTACAAGTGCCCAACATGGCACCCTGCCAACGCCCATATAATACAAAGAGAGGTGATAATAGCAAGACGAATCTCATCCTGTTGATGTCTTCAATGGAGCTGAGCTCTTAGTTTTTTCTAGTCTCCTGGCCCTTCCTAGTCCCACCTAAAAGTCTTCAGTGTGCAGTGTGAATATATATAGTTACTTCATACTTCAGGAACTCCAGATATGAAGCACCACTTAACCAACTACATTACAAGGAATTAAAGGAGAATGAACCATTAAAGGGGTTGTCTGAGTTAAAAAAAAATAGCACTGTAAATCTGATGGTCAGCAATATGTAACTAATCCTAGCAAGTTTTTGGCAAAAAAAAATATATTTCCTCATTTCCTTAGTTCCCTTCTGTCCCTTTGTTTACCTGCAATAAGAACATTTTCTGAGGTTTTCCTCATGAATATTTGTGCCCCTCCCCCTGGTCTGCAAAGGGAGTAAATATAAGTGCTGCCCTGAGTGAAATGTCTGACTGCTAGAATGCTCAGCATTATGTTATATGTGTAGGACTACAAGTCCCAGCTGTACAATGACACTGCTGATACACACAGAATCTTCTCTTAACCAGTTCTTGTGCACTGCTCTGAACTCCTCCAGTCTGTCAGCTCTGTGTCTGCAGGATGAGGAGGGAAGATCCTGTGTCTCTTCACTGCCTGCAGCTACTCAGGAAAGCCTACAGCCCTGAGTGTGTGCTGCAGAAGGGGTTAACGTTTCCTGAAGAATACAGGGAGAGGGCATACAGCAGTGCAGGGGGACGTGGCCAGCACAGTGATGTCTCGTGTACAGACACATGCTCTCTCAGGCTTGTGCGCGAAACATCATCAGAGCAGGGAGAGAAGCTGATATTATAGGTCATGTGACCTGCAGTGAAATCTGAGAAAGGAGCTACTGCAGATAAAGTAAGTACATGGTAAAGCCCTTACATTTGCCTAGTTACAACATAGAATAAAAAAATAACTTGGACAACCCCTTTAGATACCTTTTTATACAGTGGTGATGGTAGATTCAGAATTATCCTGTTTTGGTTGAACCTAAATATTTTTTTGTGTTTAGGGATTGCAGCTCAATCCATAATGTATCCGGGTTAGGGTTTGTTCTTTAATACAGTTCAGCATACACAGCTACTAACAATAATGGTGTGCGAGACTTTCATAGTTTCACTTTACTATTGGCCTTGCTCATTCAGCCACAGTGGGTGAAATACATATGAGGTATCGTTGCAATTTTACTGACCCAGATAATGAAGAGCACAGGTCAGTTTTGCCACAAAGGGAACACCGTTAGAACAAATTCTGTAAAATGGTGGCGGTATTGTATATTTCTTTCCAATTCCACCCCATTTGGAATTTTTTCCCCACTTCCCACTTCATTGTATGCCATATTAAATAGTGGCATTAGATAGTACAACTTGTCGATCCAAAAATAAGCCCTCATACAACTATGTGAACGGAAAAATAAAAAAGTTATGGCTCAAGGAAGACAGGAAAGAAAAATGAAAACGCCAAAACGAAAAATCCTCCGGTAAGGGTTAAACAAGTTGAAAGATGAAGTTAGTGGGTATTGATATAATAAAAAATTTCTTTCTGCTATTGGGTTTATCAACACTTTACTGTCATGAAGTGAGTCTGATTATAATTTAGTATACCCTGTTTATGGCAGCTTGCACAGACCTTTTTCACAATTAAAAAATTTGCATGAATTCAGCATAAAAGCATCCATATCAGAAAGGAGCATTTTTGTAATGTAATTAGTAGTTAATTGACTAGAATTAAAATGTACCCATTAATAGACCTACTGAATCTAGGTGGATAGCTCTTGATTTATAGTTGCAGTGTTTAAAATAATGCTGAATAGGACATATTTTACAACTGATTAGTGTATGAAGAAATTAAATAAGTCAGCATAAATTATTACTATTAATGATTAGGGGATGCTATACATAATAACTGTTTAGCAATACTTTACACTATTTAATGAAGGACTCAATATGTTTCCAGTCTTTAATTTTATAGAAATGATAAACTGAAGAGTTTATTCAATTTAACAGGGAGAATAATAGGAAGACAATATTTAATACTTTCTTGGATTAACATATGACCAACCATAATATCTTGGTCATACATCAGTTAAAGATCTTGTCTGGGCTACAGATGTTGATGAGTAGTGATGGACGAACATCGGCCGGGATGATTCGCGAACTCGATCAAAATGTTTGAGAACCGCAAGTTTGCGGCGGGCCCCATTCACTTTAATGGCAGGCGAACCGGAAAAACCTTCAGGTCATATTTGCAGCCACCAAATACTTACAATAAGTGCACAAATTGTCCCACAACATGGACAGTCAAAGCACCAATCAGACATCTCACGATCCTCCAAAAACGTTGCGCGGGAAGGGGCAATCCCCATCAAACAATTCAAGTAGTAATTCCAGCAAACGTGTTGATTTTCCATCCATAATATTCTTTTATTCCATATACATGGAATAAAAGAATATCATGGATTGAAAAATCAACATGTTTGCTGGGATTACTACTTGAACAACATGGACAGTGACATTCCAGAAGGGGATCAATGGCAAAAATTCCCACAAAAAATCTGTATTTTAATCAAGGGCCATTTTTATGCGTCTCAAAGGGAAACTTTCAAAAATGTGCCATGCTGGAGCCTAGAAACATTTAATTTTAGGCCACGGAAGTACAGGCCCCAAACATTAGGCATTCACCGGACAGAAAACATCAAAATGATTATGTGGCTAGAAGTATATTAGACGATCATTGGATATCAATTTTACTGCAGGCCAATACAAATACAGGTCAAATGCATATGTTTAAAGGAATTAAAAATTAAATTTTATTAAAAACATGTCTAACGCAATCCCCCCTCTTGAATAAACCCCAAATGATAATAGGTTGAATTCGAAAACGTGGTCGTCACAGGTGTTGAATTTCTCTGAAGCCCCAACAATTAGGCATTCACCGAACAGAAAAGATCAAGTGATTATGTGGCTGGAGGTATATAAGATGGTCAATGGATATCAATTTTACTGCAGGCCAGTGGACTACAGGCCCCAAAAATTATTCATTCACCATACAGAAAAGAACAATTGATAATGTGGCTGGAGGTACATTTGGCGTTCATCGTATAACAATTTTACTGTTGGCCAGTTAGATTAGGCCCCAAAAATTATGCATTTACCGTATATAAAAGATCAAGTGATTATGTGGCCGAAGGTATATTAGACGGTCTTTGGATATAAATTTTAACGCAAGCCAGTGGACTACAGGCCCAAAAAATTATTAAATTCACCGTACAGAATAAAACAATTAATAATGTAGCTGGAGGTACTTTAGGTATTCACCATACAACAATTTTACTGTTGGTCATTTAGTATATAGGCCCCAAAAATTATGCCTTCACCGTACATAAAATATCAAGTGATTATGTGGCCGGAGGTTTATTAGACGGTCAATAGATATCAATTTTACTGCAGGGCAGTGGACTACAGGCCCAAACATTATTCATTCACCTGACAGAAAACATGTGGTCGTCACAGGTGTTGAATTCCTCTGAAGCCCCAACAATTAGGCATTCACCGAACAGAAAAGATCAAGTGATTATGTGGCTGGAGGTATATAAGACGGTCAATGGATATCAATTTTACTGCAGGCCAGTGGACTACAGGCCCCAAAAATTATTCATTCACCATACAGAAAAGAACAATTGATAATATGGCTGGAGGTACATTTGGCGTTCACTGTATAACAATTTTACTGTTGGCCAGTTAGATTATAGGCCCCAGAAATGATGCATTTACCGTATATAAAAGATCAAGTGATTATGTGGCCGGAGGTATATTAGACGGTCTTTGGATATCAATTTTAACGCAGGCCAGTGGACTACAGGCCCAAAAAATTATGAATTCACCGTACAGAAGAAAACAATTAATAATGTAGCTGGAGGTACTTCACCATATAACAATTTTACTGTTGGCCATTTAGTATATAGGCCCCAAAAATTATGCCTTTACCGTACATAAAATATCAGGTGATTATGTCGCTGGAGGTATATTAGACTGTCATTGGATATCAATTTTACTGCAGGCCAATACAAATACATGTCAAATACATACAGTCAGGTCCATAAATATTAGGACATCGACACAATTCTAAAATTTTTTGCTCTATACACCACCACAATGGATTTGAAATGAAACGAGCAAGATGTGCTTTAACTGCAGACTGTCAGCTTTAATTTGAGGGTATTTACCTCCAAATCTGGTGAACGGTGCAGGAATTGCAACAGTTTGCATATGTGCCTCCCACTTGTTAAGGCACCAAAAGTAATGGGACAGAATAATAATCATAAATCAAACTTTCACTTTTTAATACTTGGTTGCAGATCCTTTGCAGTCAATTACAGCCTGAAGTCTGGAACGCATAGACATTACCAGGCGCTGGGTTTCATCCCTGGTGATGCTCTGCCAGGCCTCTACTGCAACTGTCTTCAGTTCCTGCTTGTTCTTGGGGCATTTTCCCTTCAGTTTTGTCTTCAGCAAGTGAAATGCATGCTCATTCGGATTCAGGTCAGGTGATTGACTTGGACCGACCTATAAGAAAAACTCTCTAATAAGGTGTACAAAATACACCGGGGTCTAGTATAATATACTGGAACCAACCAAAGAAGAAAAACCAATAACCCCATTGAAAAATGAGAGAACACTCGTATAGAATATATGTAGTTTATTAAGAAAAGAAAATAATAAATATAGAATAACACAAAGGCACAAGGTAAAAGGGGATGGGACGCCCTGTGTAATGGGACTGTGAAACCCCACCCTCACATATACCAGACTAACAGGGAAAAAGGGTCATAAAACACTAAGTGTAGAGCCGCATATTAATGGGAGAACTGTAAATTCGCCCAGAGTAATATATATATAAATATATGTATTGCACTCATGTAAAGGATCAATCAGGTCACACAATACAAACTTGCCCACCACCGGTAACATTAGTGGCCATCACGTGAATACAGACAGCCAAATCACATCACTAAATGCGGGTGAAACAAGAGTGGTATGTGTAAGCAGTGACACTACAATAACATACTAGACATGTATAGAGCAAGACATAAATTACCCATGATATGCGGGAACACAGGGTGTATGACCAGAGCTGCACCTCAACGTGCGTTTCGCCAAGAAAGGCTTCGTCAGGAGGTAAAGATTACACAGGTGTCCGTCTTTAAATAGTGTGGTCCACAGCCGATGTTTGATTTTGCACATGCGCCCAGTGATTAAGGATGTGAGACCATAGAAGCGCGCCACCCGCCATCCGGAAACCAGACGAGACACGCCCATCGCGTCACATGGCCAGGCAAGGAGGAGGGAGCCGCGCTGAGAACGGTCAGCCACGCCCACTCCCGTACGACCACGTGACACGAGGGCGCGCGTCAGCCGGCTCCCATGGATCCAGGTATAGGAGCGCCCCCATAATGTCACTCCACAGCGCATCGGTACGATGCGCAATTGCCAGGTGGAGACAATAGATAGAAAACAGGATGGGGAAAATATCATAGAAATCTTCTAAGCAATCCAACATACAGGGGAAACAGTAGATAAAAGGCATAATACTCGAAAGGTAACTTAACATGGCTCAGGTGCAATATATCTCCCGTTACAGTACGTGTCATATCTAGGCAGCTTTTGATGATGCTTAGCTGAAAGTGACCTATGCTATAAGTGACAAACTTACAATATACCCTCACAATGAATACAGTGATATCATAAAAAATATAATATGATCATAGTGTAGTGATGAAAAAAGTTAATTAGTAAGATAATTGAAAATTGTTATATAGGGATGAGAAACAATCAATAAAATCATTGAAAATTTCTCATCCCTCCTTATGTTCTTATCCCATACATAATTTTATATATTACATATACCAATTACAATCCATATATAAAGTGCTATACATGTCACAATATCAGAACACAAAGTGTACACTATAAATACAGTCCACATGATTAATAAAAATACATACAAAAATATATACCGTGAATGTAATATGTAAAACAATAAAGTGCATAGTGCATTATGGCCTTGAGACCATAGCCGCAGAGCATATCTCTACAAAAATAATAAATGCAGAGTGCATAATAAATCCCAATGCCCCAACTGCATCATGTGGTCGCCAAATACTAACAAAAAAGGTTATAAAGGACAAAGAACCGCAGCAAAAAAAAAAAAACACACACATGTGTGTAGGTATTGGGATGTTGATGGATATCCATTGCTCCAATAGCAGTTTTTCTTCTCTAGGTCCGAGTCTCACATGTCTCCAGTAGAACCACACAAACTCACAGCAGAATTAGATATACTATAGAAAACAAATGACAACAGTAAATACATAATAAAGGGACAACCAACAATAAAAATAAAAAAAAACACGATTTATAGAAAAGACTTGAAGCTAACTGTCTCATTTAAACCTCTAGGGATCTCGCTCTTAAGTAAAACAATCCATTTTGTCTCCAGCTGTAGGAGACACTTCTTAATATCACCTCCACGACAGCCCATGGAGACCCTATCAATGCCCCTAACCTGTAAACCTCGAGGGTCACAATTGTGTTTATCCCTAAAGTGTAGGGCTATAGATTGAAATTGGGTCAACTCATCATATCCGGCGGTAGCTGCTTGGCGGATCTTACTTGCATGTTCAAATATCCTAACACGTAACTCCCTGGTTGTCATCCCAACATACAAGAGATTGCAGGGACATGTGATCAGGTATATCACAGATGCAGTTCTGCATGTAATATGATGTACAATGTGATAGTCCCGTAGACCCTCAGAGTCCATGAATGTGGAGGTCCGAACCATGTATCTACACGCGTGGCAGTTGTTACATGGGTAAGAGCCCCATTTAGGGCCCTTACTCCAAAGATGTAGGATGGCGATAGGGATACCTAGTGACTGTTGGTAAGCATATCACTCAGGTTTTTGGAACGTCGCCACGTGACCTGGGGATAATCTCGAAGTGTCGCCCGCAAATCATTATCTGAGAGCAGTATGGGCCAATAGTTGGTGAGTATTTCACGTATTGTGAATACAGCTCTGGTGCATAACATAGGTCATCATCTATGACCATTCTAAGTAATAAAATGTACTGTATTTTTCACTTCATAAGACACACCTGATGATAAGACACACCTAGTTTTTGTGGAGGAAAACATTTTGAACCAAATGGTATGCTTTTGGTGGGTTTTGAACTAATGGGAGGTCTGTGGTTGGCACAGTGTTATGGGGATCTGTGGATGACACTGTTATGGGGATCTATGGATGACACTATTATGGGGATCTGTGGAGGACACTTATAGGGGGATCTTTGGAGGACAGTGTTATGGGGATATGTGGAGGACGGTGTTATTGGGGGGATCTGTGGAGGACACTGATCATTGGGCCCCAGTTATAGCAGCCCAGCCATCACATATAAAGTGTATGCAGCAGCCCCTAGCAGTGCTGCTTGGCTAAACTAGCTGTAATCGCTTCTTTGCAGTACTCACTATAAACGCAGCGGGCCGTTCGGCATCGTATGTCACTCACTCAGTCACACTCTGGCCCCGCCCACTTCATTAATGAAGTGGATGGGGCCGGAGTGTGACAGAGTGAGTGTTGTGCACTGCCGGCCTGCCGCTGCGTGCATAGTGAGTACTGCAGAGAAGCAGAACTTCTGGTGGCGGGCACTAAAACGCTGCTTACAATGTAAGTCAGTGGGGACGGATACGTTTTCACTGACACAATATGGTGCAATTGAAAACGGATCCGCCTCCCATTGACTTTCAGTGTAAGTCAAAACGGATCCGTTTGCATTATCATGAACAAAAAAATTTTTTTTTTGTTTTTTTTTTGTTCATGGTAATGCAAACGGATCCGTTCTGAACGGATACAGGCGTTTGCATTATAGGTGCGGATCCGTTTGTGCAGTTACCAGAGGGATCTGCACCTAACGCAGGTGTGAAAGTAGCCTGAAAGATACATATTTTGGGAAGATTTTAGCAATTCTTGCATACATTTGAAACCAAAGATACGAACAATATTTCCCCTTTGACCAGTAATAAATAAAAAGTAAACTAAAAACTATATGCTGAAGTAAGGAATACCTCTGTGTACTGTATGTTCTCATGATGCTTTAAAAAAAATATTGCACCACCCCAAATTGCATTGAAAAGTGGTCCTCTAGGGGATGGTTGTCTCAAAGAATATGGCCAATATGGATATATAGATATGGACGAAAATTGTATTGAGAATCAATAATGTGTAAACAATAGAATAAAGCCCTGTCCCACTATTTACACTAAAAGGCATCCTTGTTAAATTGAACAGGAATAAGAGCCTAAATGACATGCTTTGACATAAATGTTGGTCCACAGAAAACATTATGTTACTTAAAGGTAAACGACCTGTTGTTTAAATCAAGTTTTAATGTTGAACATACATTTTATTTTAAATATCACTGTTTGACAATAGGTTACAATGGGCAAACATTAGCCTCATGGCCTACCATCTACAAAAGCCTCTTAGTCCCTGTCAATAGCAGTTTCCAATGGGCTGGCTGTCATTGTAACACATATAGGTATAATTCTCTGTAATACAGAAGCCGTAAATGAGCAATCAGTTTTCAAACTTAAATTTTTTTTAAAACAAAAGCAAAATTGGTATTGCCATATCTTTAAGAATCAGGCTATTAAATGATCACACTATTCAACCGACACTATGAATCTATTATACATATATGTCATGAAAATGCCAGATTTTCAGTTTTTAATCATCCCACCACAAAAATAGAAAATAAAAAGGTGTCAAAAAGTTGTACAGACGTCAAAATGGAACCAAAGAAAGTAAACTCATCCTGCAAAAAAATAAACCTTCACAAAGCTCTTTCAATGAAAAAGTAAAAAAGTTTTGGCTCTAAGAATCTGCACCACAATTTTTTGTAAGCAGTATAACATAAAAATAAAAAAAAAACGTTAACACTTTATATATGATGAACATTGAATGGCACAAACATGTATAATGCAAACGACAAAAACAGAATTGCTACTCCCTCACAAACAGTTTATGAAAGTTAGGTGTAAACCAAAATAGTGCCACTGAATATTATACAGTAACTCATCCCATAAAAAAGACATCATGCATCTATGAGGGGATGATAGAAGAGAAGACTTGTGGGGTCATTTATCAAACTGGTGTAAAGTAGAACTGGCTTAGCTGCCCATAGCAACCAATCAGATTCCTTCTTTGTGAGGCGCTCTCACAAAGACAACTTCTTTCAGCTATTGATATCCTACTATATATGACTTTATACATTGATATACAGTTATGGCTACAGTGTATAGAGTTTGATGGGTGATGGAAGCATTATAGGTACATATCAAGTAATTCATTATATTGCTATGGAAGATAATAACTGGTGTGAGGTCTTCTAAGTTGAAAGTTAGTTAAATTGATATCTAATTCTAACCTATCTGAAATCAGTTGTTTTTGTAGAGTATACATGCTATGTACAGTAAGTAAATATACACTGTAAATGCAGCATAAAATAATAAAGCTTTATGCAGTATAACAATGCGTATACTATCCTTTTTTTGTTTAAAATCCTGCTTTGTTATGAAAAAGGTAAAAACAGATTTATTAAAAAGAATGCATACACAAGCTAATAGAGTGAACAAAGCATTATAAGTTCATGACATCATCCTAAATATCATGCTATATAAGAAAAGGTCCCAAGAGAAACTAAAGATTTCCCCTCTGGGAAGAGGTTAATGGATGCTTACAATCTGTTTTGCTTTGTATAAATTCTACAACCAATAATGCATTCAGATGAATAAATTCTTCAAGCCGTTAAGCTTCTAGCTTCGAATTTGGATTCACAACCATGGTAAAGATTTATGAGATACTTATAAGGAATATGTTGATTCTGCAAGTTTTGGGTGGAAATTATTCAAAACAGTGATTATTTTTGGAAGCTATTATACATGCACACCTGATCAGGGTTTCACCTGTGCCTACCGGTCCAATGTGATAAAACATAGTCATTTTCTGCAACTCACTTTGCTTGCACAATAGAAAATTCTTAATAAAACTATTTTTTATATCTGTCTCTACATCATCAAGTTTTTTTTTGCTTAGTTTTTTTTTTTTTTTTGTGCATCGTTTACATTATTTATATTAAATTTCATGACAGGATTCAACCGGCATTCCTATGGAGCTATCATTTTACATAAGGTATGCATATCATGTAAGCATTCTGACATCAGTTATACAGAGTATTATCCAAAGAAGTGAAAAAGAATACTACGTAGTTTGACTATACAGACAATATTTCTATGGAACTTATGGAACTTAGGCTGCTTTCACACTAGCGTTCGGGTGTCCGCTCGTGAGCTCCGTTTGAAGGGGCTCACGAGCGGACCCGAACGCAGCCGTCCAGCCCTGATGCATTCTGAATGGAGCGGATCCGCTCAGACTGCATCAGTCTGGCGGCGTTCAGCCTCCGCTCCGCTCGCCTCCGCACGGACAGGCGGACAGCTGAACGCTGCTTGCAGCGTTCGGGTGTCCGCCTGGCCGTGCGGAGGCGTACGGATCCGTCCAGACTTACAATGTAAGTCAATGGGGACGGATCCGTTTGAAGATGCCACAATATGGCTCAATCTTCAGGCGGATCCGTCCCCCATTGACTTTACATTGAAAGTCTGGACGGATCCGTCCGAGGCTATTTTCACACTTAGCTTTTTTTTGGCATTTTAATGCAGACGGATCCGTTCTGAACGGAGCCTCCGTCTGCATTATTATGATCGGATCCGTTCAGAACGGATCCGATCGAACGCTAGTGTGAAAGTAGCCTTAGTATCACTACTACGTCAGTTACTACTGCTGTCATAATAATAATAATAATAATAATAATAATAATTATAATAAACAGCCAAAGGCATTATTTTCAATTTAGGAAGCAAAAAATATTCTCAAGTAAAAATGCACAACTGAACATTTTTTTAACCACTTGCAGATAACAAGTTGACTATGATCATCTAGGCAGTCCGTACTTAAAGGGAACCTGTCACGTTGAAAATGGTGTTTGAGCTACAGGCATTATGTTATTGGATAGGAAGAGCTAAATGGTAAAACATATTTTTTATTTATTATAATTTCTGCTCATTCTGATATTTTAAGTCAAGGAGAGCGGGTCCTACTATTCATTGAAGGCCTTTCTTCCATGACTATGCATGCAGAGGTAGTTGTCAGTCACTTATAGGACCACCTCCTTGACTTTTTGAAGTTTTATTGAATTTATCAAATTATTTTCCCATAAAAGTATATATCAATCTTCTCAGCTCCCCTTGCACTATAACACGGTGCCTGTAACATATGTTGCATTTTTATGGTGTCAGGTCCCCTTGAACTCCACAAAGACATTCAAGAATAGCCTTGCAAAGATAGCAGCTGCATTTTTTTTGGGGGCTCATGGACAGGACCATATTTTCTTTCTGTGTGTGTGTTTTTTTTTTTTTTGAGGACCGTATGTGGAACCATTCATTTCAATGGGTTCGCAAAAAAGAAAAAAAAATACTCTGTGTAAATTCCGTTTCAATATGTCCGTTCTGCAAAAGAAAGAGCATGTCCTATTATTATCTGCATAACGGACAAGGATAGGACTGTTCTATTATTGGTCAGCTGTTCCATTCTGCAAAATACGCAATGCAAAAGGATGTCATCTGTATTTTTGGTTGCTCAGTTATTGCAGACAGCAAGATATATACGGCCGTGTGCATGAACCCTAATTGTGCATTTTTTTCCCCATCCCTGCATTCTCCCTCGCTATATACACATCATGCAATGAGCGCTGTATATACAAATCAGGAAGTTCTAATGCTGCTTCCTACTCTGATCCTAGTGATTATGTGATCGCTAAAGGCTGGGTGTCTATATGAGCTGATGAGTCTTATTAGATCCAGCTGAACTCTGCAGAAAGGCTTAAAAGCCAAAACATGTTACTATGAAAAGTGGGAGGAGCTGAGCAGATTGATATATCGTTAATTTGCAAATTATTAATTAAACTTTTTCTACCCCAGAGGTTTTTTCGCCTATGGTGTTTTCATTTTGTGCTCCATGCCTTCCCAGAGCCATAACTTTTTTATTTTTCCATATGAGGGCTTATTTTGTTGTCATTTTCTGAACCCTATAACTTTTTTGTAGTTATTCGTGCAAAGCTATATGAGGGATATTTTTTGCGGTGTGATCTGTACTTTCTGATCATTTTTTATTTATTTTTTGTAGGAGGAGAAGTGACCAAAAAATTGCAAATCAGACATTTTTATTCTTTTTTTCATTTCACCTTTTTCAGTATGTGATAAATACTTTTATATTTTGATAATTCAGGCATTTTCACAAGTGGTCTCCCAAAATTGTGAACCAATAAACATACAATAAGAGTACATGCTCATGTATAATCACCATTCAAACAATAGTAACATAAATGCCTGTGGTAAAATGTTAAATATTAGCTAATAAAAATCACCAGACTGCATATGAATTACAAATACTCTTTATAGTATATTACATAGTAAAAACTCAATATATAGAAAGAAGTGCAGGAAAAGGCGGCATCCACAGGAGGAAGACACCAGGGCAATGATTCAATTACAATATCCACATTAAAAAACATACTAATGTACAAGTGTAAAAAATATATCACAAACACATAATGTGGCAGAACCCATTACCCATGCCGTGCATTCTCCAAGATGGCATCAGCCCCGACGTGCATTTCGGCAGACCTTCGTCTGGGGGGGACATCATCAGCGGAGCACACATTAAATATCCCAGCAGGCCAATCATGACGTCCCGGCAAGTAATCACAAGATTGTAGACACCTATATATAAGCGCCATGTGTAGAAAGTCTTATTAGCATATCCTGTCGAATGGTAGGTCACATGGCGGTAAGTCATATGACCGCAAATGCAGACATGTGATGACCACGGCAATACCGCGATACCATCGTCATAGAAACCCCAAATGCTTGATATGCGGTGCAAAATATATAAAGTGGACAGAGCAAACAATTAAGAATGCTATAAAAGGGAGAAAGGAAAGAAAAGAAAAGAAAAAAGAAGGGTTGATCAGAGAAAACGTGAAAGTGACCATAGCACCACAACCATAAAAAAAGTGAGAAAACAAACAATTGATTAGTGAAAACGCATGATTATTGACAATATAATTAACCACTTCAGCCCCGCTAGCTAAAACCCCCTTCATGACCAGAGCACTTTTTACACTTCGGCACTACACTCCTTTCACCGATTATCGCTCGGTCATGCAACTTACCACCCAAATGAATTTTACCTCCTTTTCTTCTCACTAATAGAGCTTTCATTTGGTGGTATTTTATTGCTGCTGACATTTTTACTTTTTTTGTTATTAATCAAAATGTAACGATTTTTTTGCAAAAAAATGACATCTTTCACTTTCAGCTGTAAAATTTTGCAAAAAAAACGACATCCATATATAAATTTTTCACCAAATTTATTTTTCTACATGTCTTTGATAAAAAAAATGTTTGGGCAAAAAAAAATGGTTTGGGTAAAAGTTATAGCGTTTACACACTATGGTACAACAATGTGAATTTCCGCTTTTTGAAACAGCTCTGATTTTCTGAGCACCTGTCATGATTCCTGAGGTTCTACAATGCCCAAACAGTAGAAAAACCCCACAAATGACCCCATTTCGGAAAGTAGACACCCTAAGGTATGCGCTGATGGGCATAGTGAGTTCATAGAACTTTTTATTTTTTGTCACAAGTTAGCGGAAAATGATGATGATTTTATTTTTTATTTTTTTTCTTACAAAGTCTCATATTCCACTAACTTGCGACAAAAAATAAAAAATTCTAGGAACTCGCCATGCCCCTCATGGAATACCTTGGGGTGTCTTCTTTCCAAAATGGGGTCACTTGTGGCGTAGTTATACTGCCCTGGCAATTTAGGGGCCCAAATGTGTGAGAAGTACCTTGCAATCAAAATGTGTAAAAAATGGCCTGCAAAATCCGAAAGGTGCACTTTGGAATATGTGTCCCTTTGCCCACCTTGGCAGCAAAAAAGTGTGACACATCTGGTATCGCTGTACTCAGGAGAAGTTGGGGAATGTGTTTTGGGGTGTCATTTTACATATACCCATGCTGGGTGAGAGAAATATCCTGGCAAAAGACAACTTTTCCAATTTTTTTATACAAAGTTGGCATTTGATCAAGATATTTATCTCACCCAGCATGGGTATATGTAAAATGACACCCCAAAACACATTCCCCAACTTCTCCTGAGTACGGCGATACCAGATGTGTGACACTTTTTTGATGCCAAGGTGGGCAAAGGGACACATATTCCAAAGTGCACCTTTCGGATTTTGCAGGCCATTTTTTACACATTTTGATTGCAAGGTACTTCTCACACATTTGGGCCCCTAAATTGCCAGGGCAGTATAACTACGCCACAAGTGACCCCATTTTGGAAAGAAGACACCCCAAGGTATTCCGTGAGGGGCATGGTGAGTTCCTAGAATTTTTTATTTTTTGTCACAAGTTAGCGGAAAATGATGATTTTTTTTTTTTCTCTTTTTTCCTTACAAAGTCTCATATTCCACTAACTTGCGACAAAAAATAAAAAATTCTAGGAACTCGCCATGCCCCTCTCGGAATACCTTGGGGTGTCTTCTTTCCAAAATGGGGTCACTTGTGGCGTAGTTATACTGCCCTGGCAATTTAGGGGCCCAAATGTGTGAGAAGTACTTTGCAATCAAAATGTGTAAAAAATGGCCTGCGAAATCCGAAAGGTGCACTTTGGAATATGTGCCCCTTTGCCCACCTTGGCTGCAAAAAAGTGTCACACTTCTGGTATCGCTGTACTCAGGAGAAGTTGGGGAATGTGTTTTGGGGTGTCATTTTACATATACCCATGCTGGGTGAGAGAAATATCCTGGCAAAAGACAACTTTTCCAATTTTTTTATACAAAGTTGGCATTTGATCAAGATATTTATCTCACCCAGCATGGGTATATGTAAAATGACACCCCAAAACACATTCCCCAGCTTCTCCTGAGAACGGCGATACCAGATGTGTGACACTTTTGCGCATCTAGGCTGCAAAAGTGCCCAAATTCCTTTTAGGAGGGCATTTTTAGACATTTGGATCCCAGACTTCTTCTCATGCTTTAGGGCCCCTAAAAAGCCAGGGCAGTATAAATACCCCACATGTGACCCCACTTTGGAAAGAAGACACCCCAAGGTATCCAATGAGGGGCCTGGAAAGTTCATAGAATATTTATTTTTTTCGCATAAGTTAGCGGAAATTGATTTTTATTTTATTTTTTCTCACAAAGTCTCACTTTCCGCTAACTTAGGACAAAAATTTAACTCTTTCATGGACTCAAAATGCCCCTCAGCAAATACCTTGGGGTGTCTTCTTTCCAAAATGGGGTCAGTTGTGGGGTGTTTGTACTGCCCTGGCATTTGAGGGTCTCCGCAATCATTACATGTATGGCCAGCATTAGGAGTTTCTGCTATTCTCCTTATATTGAGCATACAGGTAATGAGATTTTTTTTTCCGTTCAGCCTCTGGGCTGAAAGAAAAAAATGAACGGCACAGATTTCTTCATTCGCATCGATCAATGTGGATGAAAAAATCTCTGCCAAAAAAAAAAAATGGAGGGGAAAGGCGTCTGCCAGGACATAGGAGCTCCGCCCTACATCCATACCCACTTAGCTCGTATGCCCTGGCAAACCAGATTTCTCCATTCACATCAATCGATGTTGATGAATAAATCATTGCCGGGATTTTTTTTTTTTTTTTTATATATATACAAAGTGTTTTCCAAAGCATAGGAACGCCGCCTCCTCCTCAGCTCGTATGCATTGGCAAACGTATCTGTTACTGCAGAGTAGAAATCTCGTCTTGCAGCGCCGCATACACTGACTTGCGTGTAATCTGACAGCAGCGCAATGCTTCTGTCAGAATGCACATCAGTGCTGCAGCTATCAGTGCTGCATCGATCGGTTGGTCCACCTGGAAGGTAAAAAAAGAAAAAAAAGAAAAAACCAGGCCGCAACGCAATAATTTTATTAACTTTGTAACAGAACATATAAACTTTAACTTTTTTAACTGAACATTAACTTTTTTGCTTACTCGTGTTTTTTTTTTTGTTTTTTTTTTTTACCTTTATAGAACAAACCTCTCCTTCCCCATGGGTCAATGTGCAAAGCGCAAATCGCCCAAAGATGTGGCGAAGTGCGTTATGCACTTTGTCCCAGGTGAAAGGAGACATTTGCAGCAGCTGTGTGAGTGAATGGGCCCTAATAGCCCTGTGTGCCTATCCTGGTGAGATGATCCCTATGCTAATAGTGTACCTGTGAGTGGTACTTCCGGAAACACTCTCCAAAGCATAGGGCAGGGTGGTCAGGACAGTCAGGACAGAAATAGCGGGTGTCACGCCTTATTCCACTCCTGCTACAGACACAACATCTTTTTCGGGGTGACGGTTGGGTTGAGGTACCAGGAACGACATTGGGGAAATGTCGCTCGTGTAGACGGCTAACTACACTGGTGGATGGGGCCACGGAACCTCCTGGGTACAGGAGGTTCTCGATGATCTCTTCCTGAAATTTGAGGAAGGTTCCAGTTCTCCCAGCCTTACTGTAGAGAACAAAACTATTGTACAGAGCCAATTGAATTAAATATACAGACACCTTCTTATACCAGCATCTGGTTCTGCGGGAAACTAAATACGGAGACAACATCTGGTCATTGAAGTCCACCCCTCCCATGTGAAGGTTATAGTCGTGGACTGAGAGGGGCTTTTCAATGACACGGGTTGCTCACTCAATTTGTATTGTCGTGTCTGCGTGAATGGAGGAGAGCATGTAAACGTCACGCTTGTCTCTCCATTTCCCCGCGAGCAGTTCTTCGTTACACAGTGCGGCCCTCTGCCCCCTTGCAAGACGGGTGGTAACGAGCCGTTGGGGGAAGCCCGTGCGACTAGTTCGCGCGGTACCACAGGCGCCAATCCGTTCTAGAAACAAATGCCTAAAGAGGGCCACACTTGTGTAAAAATTGTCCACATAAAGATGGTACCCCTTGCCGAATAAGGGTGACACCAAGTCCCAAACTGTCTTCCCACTGCTCCCCAGGTAGTCAGGGCAACCGACCGGCTCCAGGGTCTGATCTTTTCCCTCATAGACACGAAATTTGTGGGTATAGCCTGTGGCCCTTTCACAGAGCTTATACAATTTGACCCCATACCGGGCGCGCTTGCTTGGGATGTATTGTTTGAAGCCAAGGCGCCCGGTAAAATGTATCAGGGACTCGTCTATGCAGATGTTTTGCTCTGGGGTATACAAATCTGCAAATTTCAGGTTGAAATGGTCTATGAGGGGCCGAATTTTGTGGAGCCGGTCAAAAGCAGGGTGGCCTCTGGGACAGGAGGCGGTGTTGTCACTAAAGTGCAGGAAACGCAGGATGGTCTCAAATCGTGTCCTGGACATAGCAGCAGAGAACATGGGCATGTAATGAATCGGGTTCGTGGACCAATATGACCGCAATTCATGCTTTTTTGTCAGGCCCATGTTGAGGAGGAGGCCCAGAAAAGTTTTAATTTCGGAAACTTGGACTGGTTTCCACCAGAAAGGCTGGGCATAATAGCTTCCCGGGTTAGCGGTTATAAATTGTGTGGCATACCGATTTGTTTCTGCCGCAACTAAGTCTAAGAGCTCCGCAGTCAAGAACAGCTCAAAAAATCCCAGGGCCGAACCGATCTGAGCTGTCTCAACCCGAACTCCAGACTGGGCGGTGAAAGGGAAAACTACAGGTGCAGCTGAAGTTGGGGACTGCCAATCAGGATTTGCCAGCACCTCTGGGATTCTAGGGGCTCTACGGGCACGTCTTTGCGGTGGCTGCGACGGGGTCACTACTGCACGTGCCACCGTACCAGCTTCAACTGCCCTTCTGGTGCTCGCTACTTCACCAGGTTGTACAGCAGTGCTGGTACTAGGTCCAGGAAGGGCTGGGCTGCTGGTGTATGCCTCACCACGTAATCCGACAGCACCAGCCCCACTCTGCTGCTCTTGAAGCGGATCCTGCGCAACCTGCGGTCTAGCGACACGGGGCCGGGTATGCCTGGTGCTATCAGGGACCTCAGCCTCCTCGTCCGAACTTTAAGTCAGAGAGCCACTGCTTTCTACAGGTTCGTATTCTGACCCGCTGGATTCATCAGATGAGGGTTCCCACTCCTCATCCGACTGGGTCAGAAGCCTGTAGGCCTCTTCAGAGGAAATACCCCCTGTTAGACATGTGGGCAACTAAATTTAGGGGTATTCCCTGAGACTACCCAAGAAAAAAAAGCAAGCCTGTCTTACAAAGGGGAGGCTAGCGAAGTACCGGAGGCCGCTGCGGTTGATAAAAAATATCAAAACAGATTTTTTTTATCGCCGCAGTGCGTGTAAAGTGAATGTGCAGCGATCAAAAAAAAATATTTTTTTTGTCACTGCGGTGGGGTGGGTGTGGGCGAACGCACGTGTGGGCGAGCGATCAGGCCTGATCGGGCAAACACTGCGTTTTGGGTGGAGGGAGAACTAAAGTGACACTAGTACTATTATAGATCTGACCGTGATCAGTTTTGATCACTTCCAGATACTATAAAAGTACAAATGCTGATTAGCGATACGCTAATCAGCGAATAACGGACTGCGGTGCGGTGGGCTGGGCGCTAACCGATCCCTAAACTACCTAAGCAAGGGGCCTAAACTATACTGAAACCTAACGGTCAATACCAGTGAAAAAAAAAAGTGACAGTTTGCACTGATCACTTTTTTCTTTTCACTTGTGATTGACAGGGGCGATCAAAGGGGTGATCAAAGGGTTAATTGGGGTTCAGGGGGGTGATCTGGGGCTAAAGTGTAGTGTTTGGTGTGCTCACTGTGAAGCCTGCTCCTCTGCTGGATCCAACCGACGAAAAGAACCAGCAGAGGAGCAGGCAGCCATATAACAGATCATATTTACAAATATGATCTGTTATCTGGCTTCTGATTGGATTTTTTAAAAATCAGCAACCTGCCAGCCAATGATCGCGGCTGGCATGTTGCTGACGAAATACTCCTGTACGAAATGCCGGCGCGAACTGCGCATGCGCGGGCGCATATTCGCGTCATCTCGCGTCTCGCGAGATGACGCGTATATGCGTGACTCTGCGCAGCGCTGCCACCTCCGGACCGCACATCTGCGTTAGGCGGTCTGGAGGTGGTTAAATATGATAATAATAGTGCATGATTAGTAAATATACAAGAAATATCAAAAATAGTATTCCATCATTATGCTATCATTGATTACAAATAAATCCTATAAAAAATATATAAATAAATGAATAAAAAATATATAGAAAATCACCAACATAATATAAAAAAATTATGAATTATAAATATAAAGGTGAGAAAATAATAGTGCATGATTACTAATCCCTACAATAATATTCCAAAAGGTTTGAAGGTATGGGCCATTGACTGCATACCGAAAAACATGCAAGGTGGTGATTAGTGTTGGGGAGCACCAAAGTGCTTGTGTAGAACACTTTGCAATGCTCGGGGGCTCTACCGAGCGCCTGAGCACAATGGAAGTCAAAGGGAGAACCCCAGGCACCAGCTGCTCTGAAGAGGGGAGGGTGTCAGGACTCTAGTTTGGCTTAGGAGTCCCTGCTCTGACTCCATATATAGCTATATCCATATATGGAGTCAGTGCTGCGGGACACCCCAGTGTTGTACATTAGAGGCAAGGACATTATCCACTCAGCTATAAAGCTGAATGCTAAACTGTGTCAGAAAAAAACTCATAGCAGTTTCTGATGTAGTGAGTAGGGATGAGCGAACTCGAACTGTATAGTTCGGGTTCGTACCGAATTTTGGGGTGTCCGTGACACGGACCCGAACCCGGACATTTTCGTAAAAGTCCGGGTTCGGGTTCGGTGTTCGTCGCTTTCTTCGCGCTTTTGTGACGCTTTCTTGGCGCTTTTTGAAAGGCTGCAAAGCAGCCAATCAACAAGCGTCATACTACTTGCCCCAAGAGGCCATCACAGCCATGCCTACTATTGGCATGGCTGTGATTGGCCAGAGCACCATGTGACCCAGCCTCTATTTAAGCTGGAGTCACATAGCGCCGCCCGTCACTCTGCTCTGATTAGCGTAGGGAGAGGTTGCGGCTGCGACAGTAGGGCGAGATTAGGCAGATTAACTCCTCCAAAGGACTTGATTAACTGATTGATCTGCAGCTGTGGATCATTGAGCTGCTGATCCTCAATTGCTCACTGTTTTTAGGCTGCACAGACCGTTTGTCAGTCACATTTTTCTGGGGTGATCGGCGGCCATTTTGTGTCTTGTGGTGCGCCAGCACAAGCTGCGACCAAGTGCATTTAACCCTCAATGGTGTGGTTGTTTTTTGGCTAAAGCCTACATCAGGGTGAAGCTGTCACACCAAGTGCATTTAACCAGCAATAGTCTGTTCATTTTTTGGCCATATACAAAATCAGGGGCAAGCTGCGCCTGTCACCAAGTGCATTTAACCCTCAATGGTGTGGTTGTTTTTTGGCTAAAGCCTACATCAGGGTGAAGCTGTCACACCAAGTGCATTTAACCAGCAATAGTCTGTTCATTTTTTGGCCATATACTAAATCAGGGGCAAGCTGCGCCTGTCACCGAGTGCATTTAACCCTCAATGGTGTGGTTGTTTTTTGGCTAAAGCCTACATCAGGGTGAAGCTGTCACACCAAGTGCATTTAACCAGCAATAGTCTGTTTATTTTTTGGCCATATCCCAGTCTAATTCTGTCACTAAATCCATACCGGTCACCCAGCGCCTAAATACTAGGCCTCAAATTTATATCCAGCTAAATCTGTCCCTAGTGCTGTAGCTGGGCGAGTTATTTAGTGTCCGTTCAAGCACATTTCTTGTTCTGGGTTGAAATACAATTCCCAATTTAGCAATTTCATAATTTAGTGGTTTCTGCTATATCAGAGCTATTTGAAATCTATCCCTAAAAGGGTATATAATATTCAAGGTGCACATTGGGTCATTCAGAATAACTTCACACACACCCGCTACTGTGTATTTCCAAGTCTAATTCTGTCACTAAACCCATACCTGTCACGCAGCGCCTAAATACTAGGCCTCAAATTTATATCCAGCTAAATCTGTCCCTAGTGCTGTAGCTGGGCGAGTTATTTAGTGTCCGTTCAAGCACATTTCTTGTTCTGGGTTGAAATACAATTCCCAATTTAGCAATTTCATAATTTAGTGGTTTCTGCTATATCAGAGCTATTTGAAATCTATCCCTAAAAGGGTATATAATATTCAAGGTGCACATTGGGTCATTCAGAATAACTTCACACACACCCGCTACTGTGTATTTCCAAGTCTAATTCTGGCACTAAACCCATACCTGTCACCCAGCGCCTAAATACTAGGCCTCAAATTTATATCCCGCTAAATCTGTCCTTAGTGCTGTAGCTGGGCGAGTTATTTAGTGTCCGTTCAAGCACATTTCTTGTTCTGGGTTGAAATACAATTCCCAATTTAGCAATTTCATAATTTAGTGGTTTCTGCTATATCAGAGCTATTTGAAATCTATCCCTAAAAGGGTATATAATATTCAAGGTGCACATTGGGTCATTCAGAATAACTTCACACACACCCGCTACTGTGTATTTCCAAGTCTAATTCTGGCACTAAACCCATACCTGTCACCCAGCGCCTAAATACTAGGCCTCAAATTTATATCCCGCTAAATCTGTCCTTAGTGCTGTAGCTGGGCGAGTTATTTAGTGTCCGTTCAAGCACATTTCTTGTTCTGGGTTGAAATACAATTCCCAATTTAGCAATTTCATAATTTAGTGGTTTCTGCTATATCAGAGCTATTTGAAATCTATCCCTAAAAGGGTATATAATATTCAAGGTGCACATTGGGTCATTCAGAATAACTTCACACACACCCGCTACTGTGTATTTCCAAGTCTAATTCTGGCACTAAACCCATACCTGTCACCCAGCGCCTAAATACTAGGCCTCAAATTTATATCCCGCTAAATCTGTCCTTAGTGCTGTAGCTGGGCGAGTTATTTAGTGTCCGTTCAAGCACATTTCTTGTTCTGGGTTGAAATACAATTCCCAATTTAGCAATTTCATAATTTAGTGGTTTCTGCTATATCAGAGCTATTTGAAATCTATCCCTAAAAGGGTATATAATATTCAAGGTGCACATTGGGTCATTCAGAATAACTTCACACACACCCGCTACTGTGTATTTCCAAGTCTAATTCTGGCACTAAACCCATACCTGTCACCCAGCGCCTAAATACTAGGCCTCAAATTTATATCCCGCTAAATCTGTCCTTAGTGCTGTAGCTGGGCGAGTTATTTAGTGTCCGTTCAAGCACATTTCTTGTTCTGGGTTGAAATACAATTCCCAATTTAGCAATTTCATAATTTAGTGGTTTCTGCTATATCAGAGCTATTTGAAATCTATCCCTAAAAGGGTATATAATATTCAAGGTGCACATTGGGTCATTCAGAATAACTTCACACACACCCGCTACTGTGTATTTCCAAGTCTAATTCTGGCACTAAACCCATACCTGTCACCCAGCGCCTAAATACTAGGTCTCAAATTTATATCCCGCTAAATCTGTCCTTAGTGCTGTAGCTGGGCGAGTTATTTAGTGTCCGTTCAAGCACATTTCTTGTTCTGGGTTGAAATACAATTCCCAATTTAGCAATTTCATAATTTAGTGGTTTCTGCTATATCAGAGCTATTTGAAATCTATCCCTAAAAGGGTATATAATATTCAAGGTGCACATTGGGTCATTCAGAATAACTTCACACACACCCGCTACTGTGTATTTCTAAGTCTAATTCTGTCACTAAACCCATACCTGTCACCCAGCGCCTAAATACTAGGCCTCAAATTTATATCCTGCTAAATCTCTCGTTAACGCTGTCCTGTTGTGGCTGGGAAAGTTATTTAGTGTCCGTCAAAGCACATTTTTTGTTCTGGGTTTAAATACAATTCCCAATTTAACAATTTCATAATTTAGTGGTTTCTGCTATATCAGAGCTATTTGAAATCTATCCCTAAAAGGGTATACAATATTCAAGGTGCACATTGGGTCATTCAGAATAACTTCACACACACCCGCTACTGTGTATTTCCAAGTCTAATTCTGTCACTAAACCCATACCTGTCACCCAGCGCCTAAATACTAGGCCTCAAATTTATATCCTGCTAAATCTCTCGTTAACGCTGTCCTGTTGTGGCTGGGAAAGTTATTTAGTGTCCGTCAAAGCACATTTTTTGTTCTGGGTTGAAATACAATTCCCAATTTAGCAATTTCATAATTTAGTGGTTTCTGCTATATCAGAGCTATTTGAAATCTATCCCTAAAAGGGTATATAATATTCAAGGTGCACATAGGGTCATTCAGAATAACTTCACACACACGCTTCTGTGCATTTCCAAGTCTAATTCTGTCACTAAATCCATACCGGTCACCCAGCGCC
The DNA here is from genome assembly GCF_014858855.1 of Bufo gargarizans. Classification (NCBI taxonomy): domain Eukaryota; kingdom Metazoa; phylum Chordata; class Amphibia; order Anura; family Bufonidae; genus Bufo; species Bufo gargarizans. The sequence continues at coordinate 449,155,425 of NC_058083.1, forward strand.
TAAATACTAGGCCTCAAATTTATATCCAGCTAAATCTGTCCCTAGTGCTGTAGCTGGGCGAGTTATTTAGTGTCCGTTCAAGCACATTTCTTGTTCTGGGTTGAAATACAATTCCCAATTTAGCAATTTCATAATTTAGTGGTTTCTGCTATATCAGAGCTATTTGAAATCTATCCCTAAAAGGGTATATAATATTCAAGGTGCACATAGGGTCATTCAGAATAACTTCACACACACGCTTCTGTGCATTTCCAAGTCTAATTCTGTCACTAAATCCATACCGGTCACCCAGCGCCTAAATACTAGGCCTCAAATTTATATCCAGCTAAATCTGTCCCTAGTGCTGTAGCTGGGCGAGTTATTTAGTGTCCGTTCAAGCACATTTCTTGTTCTGGGTTGAAATACAATTCCCAATTTAGCAATTTCATAATTTAGTGGTTTCTGCTATATCAGAGCTATTTGAAATCTATCCCTAAAAGGGTATATAATATTCAAGGTGCACATAGGGTCATTCAGAATAACTTCACACACCCGCTACTGTGCATTTCCAAATCTAATTCTGTCACTAAACCCATACCTGTCACCCAGCGCCTAAATACTAGGCCTCAAATTTATATCCCGCTAAATCTCTCGTTACCGCTGTCCTGTTGTGGCTGGGAAAGTTATTTAGTGTCCGTCAAAGCACATTTTTTGTTCTGGGTTGAAATACAATTCCCAATTTAGCAATTTCATAATTTAGTCGTTTCTGCTATATCAGAGCTATTTGAAATCTATCCCTAAAAGGGTAGATCATATTGAAGGTGCACATAGGGTCATTCAGAATAACTTCACACACACGCTTCTGTGCATTTCCAAGTCTAATTCTGTCACTAAATCCATACCGGTCACCCAGCGCCTAAATACTAGGCCTCAAATTTATATCCCGCTGAATTTGAATACAATACATTGGGCCAAATAATATATTTGTTGTTGTGGTGAACCATAACAATGAGAAAAACATCTAGTAAGGGACGCGGACGTGGACATGGTCGTGGTGGTGTTAGTGGACCCTCTGGTGCTGGGAGAGGACGTGGCCGTTCTGCCACATCCACACGTCCTAGTGTACCAACTACCTCAGGTCCCAGTAGCCGCCAGAATTTACAGCGATATATGGTGGGGCCCAATGCCGTTCTAAGGATGGTAAGGCCTGAGCAGGTACAGGCATTAGTCAATTGGGTGGCCGACAGTGGATCCAGCACGTTCACATTATCTCCCACCCAGTCTTCTGCAGAAAGCGCACAGATGGCGCCTGAAAACCAACCCCATCAGTCTGTCACATCACCCCCATGCATACCAGGGAAACTGTCTCAGCCTCAAGTTATGCAGCAGTCTCTTATGCTGTTTGAAGACTCCGCTGGCAGGGTTTCCCAAGGGCATCCACCTAGCCCTTCCCCAGCGGTGAAAGACATAGAATGCACTGACGCACAACCACTTATGTTTCCTGATGATGAGGACATGGGAATACCACCTCAGCATGTCTCTGATGATGACGAAACACAGGTGCCAACTGCTGCGTCTTTCTGCAGTGTGCAGACTGAACAGGAGGTCAGGGATCAAGACTGGGTGGAAGACGATGCAGGGGACGATGAGGTCCTAGACCCCACATGGAATGAAGGTCGTGCCACTGACTTTCACAGTTCGGAGGAAGAGGCAGTGGTGAGACCGAGCCAACAGCGTAGCAAAAGAGGGAGCAGTGGGCAAAAGCAGAACACCCGCCGCCAAGAGACTCCGCCTGCTACTGACCGCCGCCATCTGGGACCGAGCACCCCAAAGGCAGCTTCAAGGAGTTCCCTGGCATGGCACTTCTTCAAACAATGTGCTGACGACAAGACCCGAGTGGTTTGCACGCTGTGCCATCAGAGCCTGAAGCGAGGCATTAACGTTCTGAACCTGAGCACAACCTGCATGACCAGGCACCTGCATGCAAAGCATGAACTGCAGTGGAGTAAACACCTTAAAACCAAGGAAGTCACTCAGGCTCCCCCTGCTACCTCTTCTGCTGCTGCCGCCTCGGCCTATTCTGCTGCTGCCGCCTCGGCCTCTTCCTCCGCCTCTGGAGGAACGTTGGCACCTGCCGCCCAGCAAACAGGGGATGTACCACCAACACCACCACCACCACCTCCGTCACCAAGCGTCTCAACCATGTCACACGCCAGCGTTCAGCTCTCCATCTCACAAACATTTGATAGAAAGCGTAAATTCCCACCTAGCCACCCTCGATCCCTGGCCCTGAATGCCAGCATTTCTAAACTACTGGCCTATGAAATGCTGTCATTTAGGCTGGTGGACACAGACAGCTTCAAACAGCTCATGTCGCTTGCTGTCCCACAGTATGTTGTTCCCAGCCGGCACTACTTCTCCAAGAGAGCCGTGCCTTCCCTGCACAACCAAGTATCCGATAAAATCAAGTGTGCACTGCGCAACGCCATCTGTGGCAAGGTCCACCTAACCACAGATACGTGGACCAGTAAGCACGGCCAGGGACGCTATATCTCCCTAACTGCACACTGGGTAAATGTAGTGGCAGCTGGGCCCCAGGCGGAGAGCTGTTTGGCGCACGTCCTTCCGCCGCCAAGGATCGCAGGGCAACATTCTTTGCCTCCTGTTGCCACCTCCTCCTTCTCGGCTTCCTCCTCCTCTTCTTCCACCTGCTCATCCAGTCAGCCACACACCTTCACCACCAACTTCAGCACAGCCCGGGGTAAACGTCAGCAGGCCATTCTGAAACTCATATGTTTGGGGGACAGGCCCCACACCGCACAGGAGTTGTGGCGGGGTATAGAACAACAGACCGACGAGTGGTTGCTGCCGGTGAGCCTCAAGCCCGGCCTGGTGGTGTGTGATAATGGGCGAAATCTCGTTGCAGCTCTGGGACTAGCCAATTTGACGCACATCCCTTGCTTGGCGCATGTGCTGAATTTGGTGGTGCAGAAGTTCATTCACAACTACCCCGACATGTCAGAGCTGCTGCATAAAGTGCGGGCCGTCTGTTCGCGCTTCCGGCGTTCACATCCTGCTGCTGCTCGCCTGTCTGCGCTACAGCGTAACTTCGGCCTTCCCGCTCACCGCCTCATATGCGACGTGCCCACCAGGTGGAACTCCACCTTGCACATGCTGGACAGACTGTGCGAGCAGCAGCAGGCCATAGTGGAGTTTCAGCTGCAGCACGCACGGGTCAGTCGCACTACAGAACAGCACCACTTCACCACCAATGACTGGGCCTCCATGCGAGACCTGTGTGCCCTGTTGCGCTGTTTCGAGTACTCCACCAACATGGCCAGTGGCGATGACACCGTTATCAGCGTTACAATACCACTTCTATGTCTCCTTGAGAAAACACTTAGGGCGATGATGGAAGAGGAGGTGGCCCAGGAGGAGGAGGAGGAGGAGGAGGAAGAGGGGTCATTTTTAGCACTTTCAGGCCAGTCTCTTCGAAGTGACTCAGAGGGAGGTTTTTGGCAACAGCAGAGGCCAGGTACAAATGTGGCCAGCCAGGGCCCACTACTGGAGGACGAGGAGGACGAGGATGAGGAGGAGGTGGAGGAGGATGAGGATGAAGCATGGTCACAGCGGGGTGGCACCCAACGCAGCTCGGGCCCATCACTGGTGCGTGGCTGGGGGGAAAGGCAGGACGATGACGATACGCCTCCCACAGAGGACAGCTTGTCCTTATCCCTGGGCAGCCTGGCACACATGAGCGACTACATGCTGCAGTGCCTGCGCAACGACAGCAGAGTTGCCCACATTTTAACCTGTGCGGACTACTGGGTTGCCACCCTGCTGGATCCACGCTACAAAGACAATGTGCCCACCTTACTTCCTGCACTGGAGCGTGATAGGAAGATGCGCGAGTACAAGCGCACGTTGGTAGACGCGCTACTGAGAGCATTCCCAAATGTCACAGGGGAACAAGTGGAAGCCCAAGGCCAAGGCAGAGGAGGAGCAAGAGGTCGCCAAGGCAGCTGTGTCACGGCCAGCTCCTCTGAGGGCAGGGTTAGCATGGCAGAGATGTGGAAAACTTTTGTCAACACGCCACAGCTAACTGCACCACCACCTGATACGCAACGTGTTAGCAGGAGGCAACATTTCACTAACATGGTGGAACAGTACGTGTGCACACCCCTCCACGTACTGACTGATGGTTCGGCCCCATTCAACTTCTGGGTCTCTAAATTGTCCACGTGGCCAGAGCTAGCCTTTTATGCCTTGGAGGTGCTGGCCTGCCCGGCAGCCAGCGTTTTGTCTGAACGTGTATTCAGCACGGCAGGGGGCGTCATTACAGACAAACGCAGCCGCCTGTCTACAGCCAATGTGGACAAGCTGACGTTCATAAAAATGAACCAGGCATGGATCCCACAGGACCTGTCCGTCCCTTGTCCAGATTAGACATTAACTACCTCCCCATAACCATATATTATTGGACTCCAGGGCACTTCCTCATTCAATCCTATTTTTATTTTCATTTTACCATTATATTGCGATGCTACCCAAAGTTGAATGAACCTCTCCTCTGCCTGTGTGCTATTCCTAAATATATGCCAATGGACTGTTGCAGTGGTGGCTGACATGAAGCCTGATTCTCTGCTATGACATGCAGACTAATTCTCTGCTGACATGAAGCCAGATTGTCTGTTACGGGACCTCTCTCCTCTGCCTGTGTGTGTGCTGGGCCTAAATATATGCCAATGGACTGTTGCAGTGGTGGCTGACGTGAAGCCTCATTCTCTGCTATGACATGCAGACTAATTCTCTGCTGACATGAAGACAGATTCTCTGTTACGGGACCTCTCTCCTCTGCCTGTGTGTGTGCTGGGCCTAAATATATGCCAATGGACTGTTGCAGTGGTGGCTGACGTGAAGCCTCATTCTCTGCTATGACATGCAGACTAATTCTCTGCTGACATGAAGACAGATTCTCTGTTACGGGACCTCCCTCCTCTGCCTGGGTGCTGGGCCTAAATATATGCCAATGGACTGTTGCAGTGGTGGGTGACGTGAAGCCTGATTCTCTGCTATGACATGCAGACTAATTCTCTGCTGACATGAAGACAGATTCTCTGTTACGGGACCTCTCTCCTCTGCCTGTGTGTGTGCTGGGCCTAAATATATGCCAATGGACTGTTGCAGTGGTGGCTGACGTGAAGCCTCATTCTCTGCTATGACATGCAGACTAATTCTCTGCTGACATGAAGACAGATTCTCTGTTACGGGACCTCCCTCCTCTGCCTGGGTGCTGGGCCTAAATATATGCCAATGGACTGTTGCAGTGGTGGGTGACATGAAGCCTGATTCTCTGCTATGACATGCAGACTAATTCTCTGCTGACATGAAGACAGATTCTCTGTTACGGGACCTCTCTCCTCTGCCTGTGTGTGTGCTGGGCCTAAATATATGCCAATGGACTGTTGCAGTGGTGGCTGACGTGAAGCCTCATTCTCTGCTATGACATGCAGACTAATTCTCTGCTGACATGAAGACAGATTCTCTGTTACGGGACCTCCCTCCTCTGCCTGGGTGCTGGGCCTAAATATATGCCAATGGACTGTTGCAGTGGTGGCTGACGTGAAGCCTCATTCTCTGCTATGACATGCAGACTGATTCTCTGCTGACATGAAGCCAGATCGTCTGTTACGGGACCTCTCTGCTCTGCCTGTGTGCTAGGCCTAAATATATGCCAATGGACTGTTGCAGTGGTGGGTGACGTGAAGCCTCATTCTCTGCTATGACATGCAGACTGATTCTCTGCTGTCATGAAGCCAGATTGTCTGTTACGGGACCTCTCTGCTCTGCCTGTGTGCTAGGCCTAAATATATGCCAATGGACTGTTGCAGTGGTGGGTGACGTGAAGCCTCATTCTCTGCTATGACATGCAGACTGATTCTCTGCTGACATGAAGCCAGATTGTCTGTTACGGGACCTCTCTCCTCTGCCTGTGTGCTAGGCCTAAATATATGCCAATGGACTGTTGCAGTGGTGGCTGACGTGAAGCCTCATTCTCTGCTATGACATGCAGACTAATTCTCTGCTGACATGAAGCCAGATTGTCTGTTACGGGACCTCTCTCCTCTGCCTGGGTGCTGGGCCTAAATTTATGACAATGGACTGTTGCAGTGGTGGCTGACGTGAAGCCTGATTCTCTGCTATGACATGCAGACTGATTCTCTGCTGACATGAAGCCAGATCCTCTGTTACGGGACCTCTCTCCTCTGCCTGTGTGTGTGCTGGGCCTAAATATATGCCAATGGACTGTTGCAGTGGTGGCTGACGTGAAGCCTCATTCTCTGCTATGACATGCAGACTGATTCTCTGCTGACATGAAGCCAGATTCTCTGTTACGGGACCTCTCTCCTCTGCCTGTGTGTGTGCTGGGCCTAAATATATGCCAATGGACTGTTGCAGTGGTGGCTGACGTGAAGCCTCATTCTCTGCTATGACATGCAGACTAATTCTCTGCTGACATGAAGACAGATTCTCTGTTACGGGACCTCCCTCCTCTGCCTGGGTGCTGGGCCTAAATATATGCCAATGGACTGTTGCAGTGGTGGCTGACGTGAAGCCTCATTCTCTGCTATGACATGCAGACTAATTCTCTGCTGACATGAAGACAGATTCTCTGTTACGGGACCTCTCTCCTCTGCCTGGGTGCCGGGGCCTAAATATCTGAGAATGGACTGTTCCAGTGGTGGGTGACGGGAAGCCAGATTCTCTGCTATGGAACCTCTCTCCAATTGATTTTGGTTAATTTTTATTTATTTAATTTTTAATTTAATTCATTTCCCTATCCACATTTGTTTGCAGGGGATTTACCTACATGTTGCTGCCTTTTGCAGCCCTCTAGCTCTTTCCTGGGCTGTTTTACAGCCTTTTTAGTGCCGAAAAGTTCGGGTCCCCATTGACTTCAATGGGGTTCGGGTTCGGGACGAAGTTCGGATCGGGTTCGGATCCCGAACCCGAACATTTCCGGGATGTTCGGCCGAACTTCTCGAACCCGAACATCCAGGTGTTCGCTCAACTCTAGTAGTGAGTATTCCTATTCAGCAGAAGACTTATTTTATATTTCTGTGCAGGTTAACATGTAGCTCTATAGTGTAGTGGTTAACGTCTTTTCCTCTAATGTATGAGGTTGGAAGCTCAAATCCCAGCAAAAACAATTATATATATATATATATATATATATATATATATATATATATACACGTTTTTAGCCATAATATATTTACATATATTATTATATATTTAGAATATATAATATATTATAATAAATATAAATATATTATGGCTAAAAACATCAGTAGTAGTTTCCCACATATTATGCATTCATATAATATATCAGAAGTATGATTTGATCTATCGATCTATCACGCTATCTATCTATATAAAGTGTAGAGGTTAACGTGCTGGGCTATGATTCAGAAGCTATGAGTTCAAATCCCATCACAAACTTTTTCAGAAATAGAGGTTATATTAGATTTATATATTTTATATTTTTTTTAGTAATTGTAAAAAATGCAAGGCACAAAATAAATGTGAAATTAAAAAACAGTATATATATATATATATATATATATATATATATATATATATATATATATTAGATATATAAATTAGATATAAATACACTGGGGTGTCCCCAAGCACTGACTCCATATATTGATATAGCTATATATGGAGTCAGAGCAGGGACTCCTAAGCCGAACTAGAGTCCCGACACCCTCCCCTCTTCAGAGCAGGAGGTGCCTGGGGTTCTCCCATTGACTTTCATTGTGCTCGGGTGCTCGGTAGAACACCCGAGCATCGCAAAGTGTTCTACCTGAGCACTTTGGTGCTCGCTCAACAATAGTCATCACGTGTCTGCATTCGCAGTCATATGACTTACCGTCATGTGACCTACTAGTCAACAGGATATGCTAATAAGACTTACTGCGCATGGCGCTTATATACCGGTGTCTACAATCTTCTGATTACTTGCTGGGATATCATAATTGGCCTTCTGGGATATTTAATGTGTGCCCCTCTGTGATGACGCCATCCCCAGACTAAAGTCTGCCGAAATGCGCGTCGGGGCTGGTGCCATTCTGGAGGAAGCACGGCATGGGTAATGAGTTCTGCCACATTATGTGTTTGTGATATATTTTTTACACTTGTACATTAGTATGTTTTTTATGTGGATATTGTAATCGAATCATTGCCCTGGTGTATTCCTCTTGTGGATGCTGCCTTTTCCTGCACTTCTTTCTATGTATTGAGTTTTTACTATGTAATATACAGTCCCGATCAAAAGTTTAAGACCACTTGAAAAATTGCAAAAAATCATATTTAGCATGGCTGGATCTTAACAAGGTTCCAAGTAGAGCTTCAACATGCAACAAGAAGAAATGGGAGTGAGACAAAACATTTGTTGAGCATTACATTTAATGAAAACAACGAATAAACTAAAACAGGCTGGTTTTCAGCTGATCAAAGTTTAGGGCCACACCTTAAAAAAAAAAAACTAAACCCCCCAAAACAGAAATCCAACTTCCAAACATGAACTTAGTAATGAGTAGCTCCGCCGTCATTGTTGATCACTTCAAAAATTTGTTTCGGCATGCTTGATGCAAGCGTTTCTATGAGGTGAGTGGGAACATTTCTCCAAGTAGTGAAGACAGCCGCACGAAGACCATCTACTGTTTGGAACTGTTGTCCATTTTTGTAATTTTCCCTTGCCATCCATCCCCAAAGGTTCTCAATTGGATTTAGATCAGGGGAACACGCAGGATGGGCCAAAAGAGTGATGTTATTCTCCTGGAAGAAGTCCCTTGTCCTGCGGGCATTGTGTACTGTAGCGTTGTCCTGTTGAAAAACCCAGTCGTTACCACACAGACGAGAGCCCTCAGTCATGAGGAATGCTCTTTGCAACATCTGGACATAGCCAGAGGCCGTTTGACGCCCCTGCACTTCCTGAAGCTCCATTGTTCCACTGAAGGAAAAAGCACCCCAGACCATTATGGCGCCCCCTCCACTGTGGCGTGTAGAAAACATCTCAGGTGGGATCTGCTTGTCATGCCAGTAACGTTGGAGACCATCAGGACCTTCAAGGTTAAATTTTTTCTCATCAGAGAATAAAACTTTCTTCCACCTTTGAATGTCCCATGTTTGGTGCTCTCTTGCAAAGTCCAAATGAGCAATTCTGTGGTGTTCAAGGAGACGAGGTCTTTGAAGACGTTTTTTGTTTTTGAAGCCCTTTAGTCTCAGATGCCGTCTGATGGTTATGGGGCTGCAGTCAGCATCAGTAAGGGCCTTAATTTGGGTCGAGGATCGTCCAGTGTCCTGACGGACAGCCAATTTGATCCTCTGGCTTGTGCTGGTGAATTTTTTTTGGGTCTTATACTTGACTTTTTTGTTCCATAACCCTCAGGATCCTTTAAAAAATTCCAAATGAACTGTGTCCCACCTCAGCGATGGCACGCTGTGAGAGACCCTGCTTATGCAGTTCAACAACCCGACCACGTTCAAAAAGGGAGAGTTTTTTGTCTTTGCCATCACAACGTGTGAATACCTGACAGAAAATTACAATGAATACATCTTTGCACAGATTTGGCCTTTTAAATGCATGTGGTCCTAAAATTTTGATCAGCTGAAAAACAGCCTGTTTCAGTTCAATCGTGATTTTCAATTAATTGAATGCTCAAAAAATGTTTGTCACTCTCATTTCTTCTTGTTGCATGATGAAGCTCTACTTGGAACCTTGTTAAGATCCAACAATGTAAAATATGATTGTTTGCCATTTTTCAAGTGGTCTTAAACTCTTGTTCAGGACTGTAAAATAAAGAGTATTTGTATTTCATGTGCGGTCTGGTGATTTTTATTGGTTAAAATTTTCACAAGTGGTGCTATTAATGATGTGTATTTTTTATTTTTTTCCTTTTTTTATTCTCATTTTTGGGAAGGGGGAGATTTTACTATTATTTTTATTCATTTAAAAAAATATATATTTTTTTTACACCTTTTAATACTTCCAATAGGGATTGCTATTCTCATAGACTCTAATGCATTCGCAATCCATGCCCTCAACATGCCATTTTTCCAAGTGGCAAAGTTGCAAGGGTGGTGCAGAAATGTCACTGAAAATATGCTGTAATGTATACTAATGGAAAGATCTTAAAGAATTAAAGGTATCATATGAAGCAAAGGAACTGTGACTCCCTTTATTATGCTGCTTTGACATGTGGACCTCCATTTTTATTGCTTTTATTGAATATACAAGAGGAAAAAACATTACGGATCAAGCTCTAATATGAACAATATGATAGTTCAAAAGTAATAACAAAACATGACAGATCAAGTCCATTTTAGGCTTAATCTCAAGTGAAGTGGGAGGGGTTGGTCTATATAACAAAAATGCTAGGTGGGAGCTGAAATATCGGAAATGGGAATAACATCAGCCCCTCCAATACAGCCCCATGTAAATCACATTACTTCTCCTTTCCTTCAGCCCCTCCAATATAAAGTCCCAGAAGGAAAGTGTACATGCATTGTGAACTCTGGCAGTCTGCTTTAGCAGAGGAACAGACTGCCGGACTTCACTGGATCTGGCATTCACTGTTGGACTCATAGACTATCATGGGGTCTGGCAGTGATGCGACCACTTTCAGCCAGACAATGAATGCCTGCTACGGAATTTTTTGTCCAGCTGACAGCCAGCATTTATGCCGGAGCAGCCGGTGAGGTAGATGCCAGAGTTCACAACGCAGAGTGGAGCAACAAAAAAAAACATTAAAAAAAAAAACATAAAAAAAAAAACAGCCAGATTTGATGCTTTTTGCTTATTTGCCCCCAAAAAAGTACCCCACAATGATACTAATGAAAACCACAAGTCATCAAGCAAAAATAAAGCCCTTACAGAGCTACATTCCATTCAAAAGAAGTGATCTACGCTGCAATACCAAGCACAGCCAATAGACAAACAAAGTGTTTTCTGGGAAAAAGTGTTTGCTTCTTTTTAATCCGAGACAATCAGTTTTCTTACTGTTCATAGTGGTGGCTACTGGGTACGCAACATTGTTAAAGTTTGTGTTATTTGAATTTTTTTTTTCTTGGGGGGGTTGGCACTTTCTAATGTTCCCCCTGTTGGCAAAATTCCCTAGAAACTGCCCTGCTTGGGGGGAGGTGTGGACCATTTAATAATTGCTATTCGGCCCAGTCTTTTTTAGTTATGCCCCTGTTGGAAACAGATAGGGGGTAATTTACTATGCAGACATACACCGAAATTAGGTGTTATTCAGGTGCCCCGCTCAGTCCAGGTCTAAAATTTTGGGCATTGGTGGGGAAGGAGACGGACCAGGAGACCCATCTCATTTACCATTTTCTATGCCTGTTTTAGGCATAGAAAAAAGTCTTAATGTAGAACAGCTTCAAAGAACTAGAGCTGCATATGCCGAATTTATGAAAAGGCCTGCGCCTCTTTTTAACTTCAGTGTATCCACCGCCAGTTTAGGGCTTTATTAAGACTGGTATCTAAAACGCCAGTCTTAATAAATGTGCCCAATAGTGTTCCATTAACATCAATGAATGCAATAAACAAAATGTTGACTAATTAAGTAAAAAACAGCCATGCTCTTATTTTATTTTAAACTATATATATTTAGTATAATGTTTAGCTCAACTGCTATACTGAATAAAATATGCAGAAACTTTTATGGCACAATTTTCTCAGGAAATTCAAATAAAGTCATGCATGGAAAAAACTGAATGGAAATAATAGAAATACATTTTCTGCACTTAAAAAATAATAGATTATTCTGTTCTCAGCTTCAATAGCCTTTCCTGCCACAAATTGTCTGAAATGCTTTTCTTTATTTTGATATACAGCGCTGGGTTTCTCATACTCTATATTATATCTCACTTTATTAATTAGTTTTTAAGACCCTTCAGTAATAAAAATGTAGCCATTTAAAGCCATGGTTTGACTTATTTTCAATTGATGTATAACTTGGCAAACTCTGCTTTGAGCTTCTACTAGAAGTCGAGTGTGGAAAATAAATTGACTTTTCCTAGATTATCTTTCTTACTCTCTTTCTGTAATAATCCTTAATACGAACATGAATGAAATAATATTTAATATATTGCTCTCATATTAAACATATGATACAATGGAACCATATGTTTGTGTACATTTGTTACATGTTTATTTCAGATTGTCAGTCCATACAACATAGTCAATGTACCCAAATCAGTCATTCTCTTATGTTTCTACTTTTTTACAGTAATTGTATGATTCACACTCATAGTGGTGGCTACTGTGTGGGGAAAAGGTGGGGAAAAAAGGCACTGCACCTTATGAGGTGAATACTAATGAGCGCTTGAAAACTCCTATTAGTATCGTAGGACTGGGATGTGGTGAATGAAGCTTCCTGGTCCGTTGCCATCAGCTATGCTGTGACTGCACACAATATGAGGACGCTCTGTGACCTCACACTGTGCGTGTTGGGTCACAGCATAGCCGCGGCAGGCAGAAGAAAGAAAGCTGGATTCTGGGAGCCCGTGGCATCTAGAGCATGTAAGGTAAATAGATTTTTTTAATTTAATTTTCTCTGAGGCATGGGGGCTGAACTGAGGCATGGGGGCTGAAATGAGGCAGGGGGGTCTGATCTAAGGTATGGTGGTCTCATTTGAGGTATGTGGGTCTCATCTGAGGTATAGGGGTCTCATCTGAGGTCTGAATGGGTGTCATTCACATTGGGGTCTGATTGTGGGTCTGATATGAGGTCTTATTAACATTGGGGTCTGACCTGAGCTCTGATTTAGAGTCTTATTAACATTGGGGGTCTGCTGGTCTGATCTGAGATCTAATGAAAAATATTTTTTCTTATTGTCCTCCTCTAAAAACCTAAGTGTGTCTTATAGGCAGGTAAGTCTTATAGGGCAAAAAATACAGTAATTTGAAGATATTCTTATGACAGAATTTTATACAGAACCAAGTCTTGATTGGTATAAGCAGGGCTAATTTTCTGCTGGTATAAACAGGGCTGTTTTTAGTGATGTTGCCCTGTGCAGTTCCTCTTGTTAGCACCCTCCTATATTGCTATCTGTAAACTACAAATAGGCATTCCATATTTTTCTAGATTACTAGTATTATACAGGACAGTACCAAAATAATACAGCAGTTATATGTGCTGGACAATTAGCACTATATAATAAACAATCTGATAAGTGCTGCTATCACCAAGCACAGCATTTACCATACAGTGCCTAAGTAGCAGCGCCACACAATGTAAATAAATATAGAACCAAATAGTGATCAAATGATACCAACATGTAGTGCCCAAGCAACACCTCCATGCATAATCCAAAAACAAAGTTATTCAATGTATAAATAATACTTTTTTTTTCAATTCATATTATGATTGAGATCGCACAGACCTTAGATAAAGGTAGGCTAAAGCGGCAGATTTCGCAAGACCAGTACATCATTTAATACGTATGAGTCCCTCCTGACTTGGCATATGTTGTGAGAGACAAGGATCGAGTAGAGTATAATCTGCTGCAGGAGTGTTTGGTAGTGTTTTACAACCTTCTCCCTGTACAGAAGACATGAATCAGTTGGCTCAGTTGAGCCAAGTATGCATGTGTATGGAGGGATACCTGTCAGGCAAATGAACATTCTCCCATCAACTATGTCAAATGCATTGTGAGCCTAGGTAGAACATGTGCCCTAGGGACTACTTACACAGGTCAATGCATGGATCATGAATGAACTGTTTGATCTTTATCTCATGAAGCAATCAACTCCTCAGTTATGGCAGCAGATGTAGAACCACTGTGTCAACTAACAGGCTTCATTTTGGGTCAAACCTTAGGGCCTTATCCTGGCAGTCCCTTGGTATTTACCCTTTAACTCCTGTATAGGGAACTTAATTGTAGGCTAGCTACCAGGCTGCTACCTTATGATGTATTCCCAGTATTGTTGACAGCTGAGACACCTGTATGGAGCACCTGAAGGGTCAGGCAAACCTTGTAGTCAGTAACCATCCACAGTCAGGGCAGGCAGAGTTCACGCAAATACATGAAACAGGTATGAGGTCAGGGCTGGCAGCAGATCTCAACAGAAACAGGCACAGGTCAGGCAGTGGAGGATCAGTATGCAGAAAACAGGCAGAAGTTGGAACATAGGCAGACAACAAAGAACAAACATCTCAGCAAGGAAGTTGGCACACTAGGAACCTAATTGCTCACGCAAGTAAATGAGGTTAGCAGCACTGTTATACTTGAAGCTGATTGGCTCTGTTGCTGCTTTCACTTTGCCAAAGAGGGTATTAACTCTTGCAGTACTGCAGATGAATGAAACCACACAGAGTGAGGGGAACAGCAGGGCAATGGAGGCACAAGCTGCTGGCATAGCACCCTCGGTATGAGGATGAAGGATCTCTACCATGATCCCTCAGCCCCATACAGATACAACAATAGTCGGCAGCATATTACTGTTTTTACAGACTAAAGTGCTGCTGTTTAACAACAATTTTAGAAAGATTTAGTTGTATTAACTATGAAATTATTTAATTTGTCTTTTAAGCACATTTAATCCAACGTATATACATTAGTTATTGTTTCTGTTGCTTTCTTCATCTTGCTCATCTCATTAGATAGTTATGCCATGTCTCTGTTGGGGTTAAAAAGCCACTCACACCATCAGCTACATAATTGATGAAACACAACTGTAGACTCCTATTATTATCAGAAAGTGCAATTTTGTACTGTTGTTTCCAAACTGGAATATCTCGAGGGTAATTACAGACCTTAATGCTACATGGACTGCTTTGAAGTGGAAAAGAGTAGATACCGTAAAGATAATTTTGTCCTTCAGAGCTAAATCTTTAAGGTTCTACATAATGTCACCCCTTCTCTATGCTACCTGTGCCTTGACTATAAATGTAGAAAGGTGATCATTTGATATGTTGGTGGTCATCTTTAAGGGTCACTTGAAATCCAAGGTTTACAAAAAGCTATATTTTCATGTTCAGCACTAATGAAAGTTTTATGTTGCTTGACTTTTCCTGTGAATATGGTATGCCTCACTGCCTCTGACTGTCTGTCCACTCAACACAGAAAAGTGCACTTCTCTGACCAGCTAAATAATTTACTTTGGTGCCAATTATATAACAGGAATATGAAGCAACAATTGTACCAGGCAAACAGAACATCATATATATTGTTTGTAGACTACAGTATATCTTTTTCCATTTTACATAGTCTTCATTTTTTCCCTTTATACACATTGTACGGTGTATTTAAAACCTATAGTATGTGTCCACCTACTAAATGTCTGCCACCATTGTGTATTTGCCACTGTGTGGATTACGATTTGTTTATACAAATGTATTATTGAACAAGAGTAAAAACAATTGTTCAAGTATTTCTAGTTTTCCATGGGCCAAATATTATCAATATAATATCATTTTGACATAAATTTTAGAATTTAACATCTGTATTCATTTATTTGTAATATTCAGTCAACTAAATCCTTGACAATAAAAGATGTGGATCGTTACATATACTTTATTGACTGAGAGTCAGAAGCAGATGCAGATGTATTGGAATACAGTTGCATTTGTAAATTTAATGCTTAGTTATATGACTAAGCATTAATCTTGTCAACTAAGCATTTATCTTGTCAACTAAGATAAATTAAAGGGGTTCGGCAGTTTAAAAAAAAAAAGGAGGATAGATCATCAGCATCTGATCGGCGAGGGTCCGACACCCGGGACCCCTGACGATCAGCTGTTTGAAAAGGCAGCAGCGCTGGCAGTAGCACCGCGGCCTTCTTGCTGTTTACCGCAGGCCCAGTGACATCATAACTAATATCAATGGCTTGGCTAAGCTCTGTTCACTTGAACGGAGCTTAGCCCCTCCCAGGTCAGTGATACTAGTCGTGACGTCAATGGGCCTGCAGTAAACAACAAGAAGGCCGCGGTGCTACTGCCAGCGCCGCTGCCTTCTCAAACAGCTGATCTGTATGAGTCCTGGGTGTCGGACTCCCGCCGATCAGATGCTGATGATCTATCCAGAGGATAGATCATCAGTTAAAAAAAAACTGCAGAACCCCTTTAAAGGTCTAATAATGAATACAATGCATTAGCAGGATACATCATCTTAGGTCACATGTGATATTACAGCATTTTATCTCTCATGAGAAGGCCTTTGCTGCTCTAAATGACCAGTTAGGTAGACATACTGTACTATGTATTCTGATACTTTACAGAAATGTATTCTGGATGTTAGGATTTTTGCACTTTTTTTTTTTTTCAGCTTCAAGGTTGGCCAATGGGCTCTTGTTATTCTCTTTTATGTGGGATGGTGGAAAGAAAGATATATTTACTTCTTGGACAACCTGTTTATGTCTGACTTCTACTAGTTTGGGCGTTATTGATCATGTGCTCCTTATTTGGCGGGGCACACATCTGCGTTCATTATGGACTTTGTCACCTACATAAACTATATTTCACAAAATCTTCATTTCACTTATTATGTCTCCCTTATTGTGGTCTCATTTTTTGGTTTATGGCTCAGTGGTGATCCACGCTTGAGTACTGTTGAAGTTTCTCTCCAAAGAAAACCAGTAGTAGGAAATTCCATTCTTCATGAGTCTGGTTGCCACCCTCCCCATGTTATAAAAAAATATCTATAGGTCATTTGAAGCTTGTAGGATATGCTCTAATGAACCCACATATAAATAGGAAAAACAATATATCTCATTCAGATTTACCAAGCGGGGATGCACGCTTAGACAGATCTGTACATTTGACTATGTAGAAACTGTGATCTGAATCTGAATATCTTAACAGTCCATCTAATAAAAAAAAAAGCTACAATAATGATTACGTGACTGGTATTATAAAGAAACGTCTTCTGGGACTGTACAGAGACGATCAACTCTATAACATCTTATCTAAAGGGATTTACTTTGCAGCCTAAAGACCACTAACAATTGGGAATAGTTTTCCCTAACATGTATAGAACTTCTAATAAGGAGCTGAAATTCAACATGGTTCCAAATGACAGGAACATCTAAATGTGGTTCAACCAGATATGGTCTTTGCAGATTTATGTATGGAGTAGTTTCTTTGGTCATCAATTGTTTGTATAAGATAAAACCATGTATTAATGTAATCATGTGTACAATACGTCAGATCCATTACACGGGATGCTCTTCAAGACCGTTAAAAAAAAGAGGATAGCTGAACATATTTCACATAGTGTGAATCCTGCTAATTGCAATGTGTCAGCGGCTTGCTCCCATTTTGTCGTGGAACATTAAGATAGTAATAGAGTAGGTATGAAAAAAGTGAAACATCCGAGAAGAAGGGGCAATTGGGGACGCAAAGTACAGCTTTTGGGATCTTGACATTAGATATCAGATTCCCTCAGGGCATGAGCAATTCATCAGACTTGTCAAATTTGTGCTAAAACAATTTTATATAATTTTTTTTATAGTTGTTACATTAGTTATCAGTGATGATGTGAATAATGTGAAAATGTAAACTATCTTAGAGTGATAATGTGAACTATCTTATAGTGATAATGTGAACTATCTCAGAAAAACTTAGGTGCAGCCCAGGTAGAGCTAATGGATGTCGATTGGGCTCGAAAATTTGCCAAAACGAACCCTCATGGAAATTATTTCCAGCTCTGCAGCCTTTGGCTGAAGCTATATTGTTACATTATTGGCACCAGGAATAAGAATATACTATGTATAACCTGCTCCATGTGTGAGAATGAATGAATGAATAAATAAGAAAAATGTAACTGGGCCTCATATAATTGGCTAATTTCATGTTACTAGTTCTTTAAAGGAGGAATTTATATAGCATTTACTAGTGTTTTGTAATCAAACGTTCACCGTTCACCAATCTACAATTTAATTGCAGAAAGATATAATTGTGGCCAAATCATTTAGTAATAAATAGAGACCTTAATTTGTTCGCATTCTTATCTACTTTAAACCAGCCCAGTAATGTGGGTTATATCTGTGCATTTTAAATTAGTACACTTGCAAATTGAATTATCCTTATAAGATACAAATTTAATAATAAAGATGGTTCATCACCTCTGCAAATTAATAAAGTATTGTTGATTTATCTTTGTCACAGTATAATATGCAGTTAAGATACAGTAAATCACCATTGCAAATGAACCAGTGTTTTCTAAAACTCGGGTATAATAAATTGCAGCACATTTGCAATCATTTATTGACCTTAATAAACTCATGTTGGAAGAAAGAGAAAAGGCTATATCACTAAGAATACAATCTGAATCATATATACAGCATATACACAACATTGAAATTGAAACTTTAAAAATTGTGGAATTAAGGAAATCACAAGACCTATAAACCTTGATGCCGGTAGATGGGGCCGATACACGTTCAAAAATGCGCAAAGAGCTTTAATTTTTTTCATATAGTAGGTATTGTACCATTTTAATCCAGTTCTATTGTTTGCATGTGTAATATTGTGCTGCCATACGTTTTTGTTTCAGGGAAAATACCATCTGCCGTGAAGCCAAAATTCTTGGTGCTTCGTGGCAGCAAATCAATTTTCCCTGAAAAAATAAAAAAATCATACTTACCTCAACTGTTTGAGCCGGCCGCCACTATCTTGATTGAAGATCTTGTACAAAATCCTGTGTGCGGTGACATATGATGTCACCACACTAGCTCTTCGCAATAAAATAGATGAGGTAAGTATGATTTTTTTGAGGGGTACAATGATGGGAAGGGGCACGGCAATTGCCACTCCCTGTCATTGCAGCCACTACTGACAAAGAAATGCGTTTCGTAACAAAGTAATTTGTCACAAGTCAATTTTTGGGTAAAATTCTGCAAAGCAGCCAAATAGAATTTTCTAATGCTTCGCTCATCACTAGTCAGCTCCCTTTGGAAATGCCAACTAATAAAGTCCCAAGTGTGTTCGATGGGAGACAAGTCCAGAGATGCTGCAGGTCATGATAGCACATTTACACCTGAAAAATTCTTCCTTTCAATTGAGAGCTGCAGCAGTGCAGTGTGGATATGGAAAGGGTGAGGTAGTATTGTCATGTGGCCGCAATAGTAGTGGCAGCAGTAACAGTAAAGCATAGAGCAGACAAGGCAGTAGATATGTGTCAGTAGATATGTGTGTGGCTGTTTAGGATTGGTGATAGTAGTAGTGGCAGTAAGGGTAATGGAAGTTATAGTAGGGGCATAGCTATAGGGAATAAAAGCTGCAGAGGTGGCAGCTACGGTAGCAGCAGCTATATGCTACAGAACATGATGATAGGCAGGCAGACAGTGATAGCAGCATGATCGTGGCAGCAGCAGCTATATGGTACAGAATATCATGGTAGGCAGGCAGACAGATGCAGTGGCATAATGAGGCACCTTCAGCGAAGGCAGATCTATTTATCGGCCTCAGCCAGAGGAGTGTGAGAATCCTAATGTATCCATGCCTCATTCATTTTAACAAAGGTGATGTTTTGTACACTGACAGAGGACAACTTGGTTCATTTGGATGTCAAAACAATCTCTGCCTTGCTGACATGACATTGGAAGCTGGGCAAGAGAGTACAGAGATACCGTACAGGGTCAATTCAGGAAACTGTTCCAGTTTACGCACCTCCCCAGAAATCCATTGAATATTGTATACACTCGGGAAATGCCACAGGCAATTTAGAGAAAGACAATTTTAAACATTTTATTTTTTATTTAAAAAACTGACAGCTGGCCAGAAGTATGAATATCATTTAGCAGTATAAAATTTTGGTGAAAGCCTGGAAGTGTGCCACATTTCCATATCGACAGGACAGGTTTTGGCAGGTGGCGAGGCAGTTAAAAAAAATTATTCCATTGTGTAACAATTAGCTAACTGAACTGGCTGCTGTGACTTCTGGTACTTGTAGCAGAGACTGCTGGAGAGTGGTGCCGAAAATTTTCTATAATATTTAGTAAACCCCAAAAACCGCATCAAAGCTTTCTGATTCTCCGGTCGGTCCCATTCCAGAACCGCCCGGACCTTTTCGGGATCTATACGAAAACCGGAGTCAGAAAGCAGATATCCCAGAAATGGAAGCTCCTGCACAGAAAACACACATTTCTCCAATTTGACATATCATTTATTCTCCCTAAGGATTGCCAAAACCTGTATCACGTGATCCTGATGGTTCTTCAGATCAGGAGAGTATATTAGAATGTCATCCAAGTAAACTACCATGAACCTCCCCACAAAATGATGGAAAATGTCATTGACGAATAGCTGAAATACCGCTGGCGCGTTAGTTAACCCAAAAGGCATAACCAGATACTCTAAATGACCCTCGTGCGTGTTAAAAGCTGTTTTCCATTGATCCCCTTCCTTGATTCTGATCAGATTGTAGGCCCCTCTTAAATCTAACGTGGAGAACACCTTGGCTCCAACAATCTGATCAAAAAGATCAGAGATCAAAGGAAGGGGATACGGGTCACGGACCGTAATACGGTTCAGTTCCCAGAAATCCAAACAAGGTCTCAGTGATCCATCCTTTTTCTTTACAAAGAATAAACCCACTGCCACCGGAGACTTAGATGGCCTAATATGACCTTTTGCCAAACTCTTGGCAATATATTTCCGCATGACCTCTCTTTCAGTTTGAGAAAGATTGTAAAGCCGAGACTTTGGCAACTTAGCCCCTGGGATGAGATTAACTGGACAATCATAGTCATGATGAGGGGGAAATTCCTGAGCCCCACCCTCCGAAAAGACATCTGCAAAATCTGAGAGACACTGAGGTAAAGCCGTAGTAGACACACCAGAGATAGATGTACCAAGACAATTGTTCAAACAAAATTCACTCCAACCAATGATCTGTCTTGCTTGCCAATCTATAATTGAGTTATGTTTTGTCAACCACGGTAACCCTAAGACTATAGGAGCGGGCAAGTCCTTCATGACAAAACAAGACATGATCTCAACATGTGAATCACCCACCCTTAGCAGAATACCATGAGCAATATGAGTGAGACTCCTTTGAGAAAGAGTGGAAGAATCAATTGCGAAAACCGGAATCTCTCTTTCTAAAGTGCAAGTACTTAGACCCAGATTTTGAAGAAAAATCAAATCAATAAAGTTTACCCCAGCACCACAGTCAATGAATACTTCAACAAAAAAATTTATTGAGTCTAGCGCCACCATAGCTGGAAGGAGAAAACAAGTATTACAGGGAGCTTGCATACCTGCTTGCTCCACCACCCCATTCACACTGCCAAGAGTCAGGGATATTAAACCTCTTTGTGATTCTTTCTCATCAACATGCGGTTTAACAAAAGGACAAGCAAAAATAAAATGACCACTTTTTCCACAGTAATAACATAGTTTATGCAGCCTCCTAAAGTTCCTACTACCAGAACGGATAGATACCTGGGTTCCTCCCCTACCCCAGAGTTACATGTCATATCACCCTGGGGAGCAGGTGAGACGAAATCACTCACAGAAGGGATCCCTTGCTCTAATACGTCTATCTAACCATACTGCCAAAGACATAGCATTCTCTAATGTATCCGGGTACTCATGAAAAGCGAGTGCATCTTTCAATCTCTCAGATAACCCCTGACAAAACTGACTACGTAACGCGGGGTCATTCCACTCTGACTCGGTAGCCCATCTCCTAAAATCAACGCAGTAAGCATCTGCATTATGTTCACCCTGTAATAAATTACGCAATTTAGATTCCACCATCGAGACCCGATCTGGATCATCATAAATTAATCCCAAGGCTTTAAAAAAAAACTTCCTTCCCTCCTTCCTTCCTTCTTTCCCTCCTTCCCTCCTTCCCCTCCTTCCCTCTACGGTCCATAGTGTGTTGCTTTCTGTGACATATACTGTCGTGCATCCGAAAACGGTGTCTTTAGTGGACTCTAAAACAATCTGTGCCACATCTAGTGACAAAACCATTAATATGAAGAAGACGAGCACTAAGGGACGGGAAAGTGGGCGTGATGCTGATTGTGCACGCAGAGGCCGTGGCCCTGGGCGCAATGAAACTGTTTCCAGTGCACCAGAAAAAAAAAACATCTACCGTACCCAGCTTCATATCCAACTTAGCTGGGTGGCGCAGGACAACACTGTCCAAGTCGGACCAGTATGAACAGTTGGTCAGTTGTATTGCTGAAGATAATGCTTCCATTCGGCTAAGCACCACCCTCTCTTCCACAGTCTCTGAAGCCAAGAGTCTGGTCAACCGAATCCTCACTCTGATCATCTTTCGTCCCACCATGGAGAGGTTTGCCAAACAAGTGATCCCATACTCGGATATTCCGAGGAGCTCTTTCCAGCACCACTATTACATTTAGCCCTCGTGCCCAGCACGCTTGAAGAGGGACCTAAGATATTTTGCCCTGATTCCCAACCTCTTGAGCCTTCACAGTCTCAAGAAGATGACGGTGGTGATGGTGAGGCACATTTGTCAATCACTGACGCTGTGGTTAGGTCAAGTCTGGAGGATGAGCAGAGTGAGGAAATGGAAGAGGAGGTGTTTGACGATGAGGTCACTGACCCAACATGGGAAGGTGAAAAGCCGAGCGAGGACAGCAGTACAGAGGGGAAGGGATCCGCAGCACCGCAACAGGCTGGAAGAGGCAGTGGGGTTGCAAAAGGGAGAAGTCGGCCCACAACAAACAGGCCTGCAAACCATTTCACCGAGCACCCCTATGCGTAAATCTACCTTGTCAAGTGGTAGGTGTTAGGCAGTATGGTGCTTTTTTGAGGAAAGTGCAGACGACAAAAGAGTAGTAGTTTGCAACCTGTGTCGTAACAAAATGAGCCACAACCTCACCACCCCCAGCATGATCCGCCAAATGGCATTATAGAGGGAAGTCAGGTGGGCGTATGTATATGGATATATATATATATATATATATATATATATATATGTATCTGCCCCTTCTTTGATATGTGTATATATATGGCCCCTTTATATGGCCAATAGGGATATATATTTCCTGTATGGCCGTTTATATATTGGCCCTGTATGGCAAGTGGGGACATATGTATGTCCCCTGTATGTGATGCCTCAGGTATATGCGAGTGTGTATGTATATATAGATATGTGTGTATGTATTTGCTCACATGTCTATGTATATACACTTATGTCAGCATGACAGTATGTATGTGGGCTTATTGCTGCCCATTCATACCCCCGGTTTAGTATGTATGTATGTGTATGTCTTTATAGATGTGCCGCAAGCCTCTGTGGGTATATATATATATATATATATATATATATATAGAGGGAAGTGTTATAATTTGCATATGTGTGTATATGTATATTTATACCCTTTCTGACCTGTAATATCCTGGTCCCCTGCAATAGCCTCAATACCCCTGACCCAGGTAACCCTGGTTTACCCCTTTATGTTCATCATCCCCTGCACTGTGATTATCCCTACATTGCAGTGATTGTGTGGTTTACAGCCCCGCTTTAACCCTTGCATTGCTGGGCTGTATTAACAATGTATTCCCTGAACCTGTACCCCTGCCTTTATTTACCCTTACAACCCTGTGTATGTGGCCTGCATTTACCCCTGCAGTGCCACCGTTCCCTGTAGGGATATTTTTTAGTCCAGGTTGGGTGGGCTGCTAATGTATGTGTGTGTGTACTGTATAGTTAGTTTGTGGGTGGAACTTGGGATTGAATAGTGTATTTAGTGCTGTATTTATGGTGCTGTATTGTGTGTATTGTGCATTGTAGGTTGATAATAAATATCTTGTATTATTTGTATTATACCTATCGTGCTACGTATGGTCATTAGCGGTAGCTAGCTCAGTTAGGCGCTTGCAGCTAGTTTAGTGATTAGCGTAAGGCAAAGTGAAAGTGTTATTAATATAAAGGTATAAATAGGCAGAGTCATCACTAGACAATTCCTCCTATTTATGAATATTAATTGTTGCTATTTGCATAAATATTGGTAATTAATATTCCCCCTTTACAGGCATCCAAGCACCTGAATAAGTGGGCCGAACGCCTGGGTCCACAAACTGGGTCTGCAGGTCACACCACTGTCTCCTTTTCCCCTGTGTTAAGCACTGCTGGCCAATCCCCTGTCGAAGGCGCAGGCCCGGATGCCTCTTGCCCTGCACCTGGACCTTTGCATGAACCATCAGCAACAACATCCACTTCTCTGTCCCAGTGCAGCGTCCAAATGTCCATAATGCAGTCATTTGAACGCAAGCGCAAATACCCACCCACCCAACCACCCACCCACAGGCCATAGCACTAAATGCTCAACTTTCGAAATTACTGGCCCTTGAAATGCTGCCATTTAGGCTTGTGGACACTGAGGCCTTCCGCAGCCTGATGTCGGCGGCCGTCCCTCGGTACGCAGTCCCCAGCCGCCACTATTTTTCACGGTGTGCCATGCCCGCCTTACACCAGCATGTGTCCCGTAACATCAACCGTGGCCTGACTAACGCAGTTACTGGGAAGGTCTACTTAACCATGGACACATGGACAAGTGCTGGTGGCCAGGGACGCTACATTTCCCTGACCGTACACTGGATGAATGTTGTGGAGGCCGGGAGTGAGTCGTACCCTGGGATGGCACAGGTGCTACCCACTCCGAGGACTGCGGGCCCTACGTCCATCAGGATCTCCGCCAGCAGCTATGTTACTGGCTCCAACCCCCACTTCTCCACTTCCACCTCCAGTAGCAGTCAGCCATCAGTCGCTAGCTGGAAGCAGTGTAGCACAGCTGTGGGAAAGCATCAACAGACAGTGCTGAAGTTGATATGCTTAGGGGACAAACAGCACACCACCGAAGAGTTATGCTGGGGTATAAGGGACAAGACCGAGCTGTGGCTCTAGCCACTTAACCTACTAGGCATGGTTATGCCTGACAATGGTGGTAACTTGGTGGCGGTTTTGGAGCTCTGCAACCTGACACACATCCCATGCCTAGTCCACGTCTTAAACTTAGTGGTTCAGCGGTCTTTAAAAACCTACCCCAATTTGCCAGAGCTACTAGTGAAGGCGCACCGCGTGTGTGCCCATTTTCACAAGTCGTCCACAGCTTCAGCTGCAGCAGCGCTTGCGGCTTCCAGCTCACCGACTGTTGTGCGATGTGAGCATGCGCTGGAACTCTACGTTCCACATGTTAGCCAGGCTTTGTGAGCAGCAGAGGGCAGTTGTGGAATACCAGCTGCAACATGGTCGTCGCCTTTTGAGTCAACTTCCACTATTTACAAGCAAGGAGTGGGCATTGATGTCAGTTTAAAAAAAACTTTGATGAATCAGCACAGATGGTTAGTGGCGATAACGCTAGTATCAGCGTAACCATCCCACTGCTGTGTCTACTCAAACGATTGCTGCTCACAATTAAGGACAATGCTCTGAATGTGGCAGATGAGGAAATGGGGGAGGACATTTCACAGGGTGATAGCCAGACCACCCACAGTTTGTCTTCTCAGTGCAAATTGGACCATGAAGAGGAGGAGGAGCTGGAGTCAGTTGCCTCTGCTACAGAGGGTAGTACCCATGTAATTCCATCTGTTCAGCGTGGATGGGCAAAAGAGGAGGAGGAGGATAATGAGATGGAGAGTCATCCTGATGTCGACATCGACGTCATGCCTGTTGGTACTCTGGCACACATGGCTGACTTCATGTTAGGCTGCTTTTCCCGCGACCCACGTGTTATTCGTATTTTGGACAACACGGATTACTGGGTGTTCACCCTTTTGACCTCTGCTACAAAGAGAACTTCTCATATCTAATTTCTGTGGTGGAGAGGACGAGTAAAATGGTGCAATACCAGAAGGTACTCTTTCATGACACCCCACCAGCAACCTCACCCTGAAGTGCTGCCTAGTGGTACAAGGAGGGAAAGGTTTTGGAAGATGGTAAAGAAATACGAAGACTGTGTCAGCGTCCTAAATGATCCCTCAGTGCCTTACAACTATTGGGTGTTCAAGCTGGACACGTTGCACAAACTTGCGCTCTACGTCTTGGAGGTGCTGGCCTGCCCTGCCGCCAGCGTTTTGTCTGTGTATTTAATGCTGCTGGTGGCATTATAACAGATAAGCGTATCTGCTTGTCCACTGGCAATGCTGACAGGTTGACTCAGATAAAAATGAACAAGGCCTGGATTGCCCCTGACTTCTCAACTCCACCAGAGGAGAGCTGAGCTGATGATGAACAGAAAGGCAATTTCAATCTATCATTTATAATGTACTCAATCTACTGTAGTGTATTCCCATGCACCTTTTCCACCACAAAAAAAGTATATGGTTAAATCTTGTTTTCTTGTCCTCCTCCTCCTCATCCAGATTGTATATATTCCCTCCACTCTAATTTTTATAATAGGGTCAGATCAACTGCTGTAGGCCCTCAAATAAAAACATTTTTATAGGGTCAGCTCAACTGCAGGCCCTCAACTCATTTTTTTTTATAGGGTCAGATTAACAGCATGCACTTGCATATAATGTTTTAGAGCGTCAGCTGTACAGCATGCACTCGCATATAATGTTTTAGAACATCATCTCACCTGAAGGCACTCACAAATAATGGTTTAGAGTGTCAGCTGAACAACATGCACTTGAAAATACAGTTTTAGAGCGTCAGCTCACCTAAAAGCATTGCATATAATGTTTTAGAGCATCATTTGAACAGCATGCACTGCAAATAATGTTTTACAGCGTCATCTCACCAGCAGGCACTCGCATATATTGTTTTAGAGCATCAGCTCACCAGCAGGCCCTTGAATATATTATTTTACAGGGTTAGCTCAACTGCAGGCCCTCGCATATAATGTTTTACAGGGTAAACTCACATGCAAGCCCTCGCATATAATGTTTTACAGGGTCATCTCAACTGCAGGCCCTCGCATATAATGTTTTACAGGGTAAACTCACATGCAAGCCCTCGCATATAATGTTTTACAGGGTCATCTCAACTGCAGGCCCTTGCATATAATGTTTTACAGGGTCAGCTCAACTGCAGGCCATTGCATATAATGTTTTACAGGGTCAGCTCAACTGCAGGCCCTCACATAAAATGTTTTACAGGGTCAGGTCACCTGCAGGCCCTCACCTAAAATCTTTTACAGGGTAAGCTCAACTGCAGGCCCTCGCATATAATATTTCATAGGGTCAGCTCACCTGCAGCCCCTTACCTACAATTTTTTACAGGGTCAGCTCAACTGTAGGCCCTCGCATATAATGTTTTAGAGGGTCATCTCATCTGCAGACCCTCACCTACAATCTTTTACAGGGTCAGCTCACCTTCTGATGATTCAATCAAAATTAGAGGGTCAGCTCACCACTCTTTAATGAAAACGCTTGCACGGGAAGGGATCGTTCCCGATTCCAAAATCAGATAAATCCCAGCAGGCGTACTTATTTCTGTTTTCAAGGTATGCTTTATTTAATCAAATAATCCATAACACAGGACGCGTTTAGGCTCGTCCAGCCTTCCTCAACTGCACCTTCTAATGATGACAGCGAAATCTTGGCTGTTGGTACTCTGGCACACATGGCTGACTTCATGTTAGGCTGCCTTTCCCACGACCTGCACATTATACGCATTTTATACAACACGGATAGGGTTCGTACCGAACTTTAGGATTTTTTGACCCCAGACCTGAACCCAAACTTTTCTGTAAAAGTTTGGGTTCGGTGTTCTGCGAGTAGATGGCACTTTTTGAAAGGCTGCAGAGAAGCCAATCAACAAGCGTTTAATTTGTGTACCCTTAGAAGCCATCACAGCCATACCTACTAATGGCATGGATGTGATTGGCCAGTGCAGCATGTGACCTAGCCTCTATATAAGCTGAAGTCACGTAGCGCTGCACGTCACTCTGCTCTTATTAGTGTATAGAGAGGATGCTGCTGCTGTGAGGGAGAGAAAAGGAAAGAATCTTTTATCAGAAGTGCTTGTTTAACTCATCGATCTACAGCAATTTTGTTTTGTGGGTGTAGTGCACAATTTTTTTACCCTGCCCTGAGCCCAGTGACACTAAAAAATAACTTTTATCCGTCTGTTAGTTAGGTGGACGTCGGCGGCCATTTTATGCAAGTTCAGTGCACCAGCACAGCATATGTGCTTTTGTGACAGTCAATACCCTACATCTGTGGACTTTGCTGCATTTGTCAGTGTGAAATCCAAGCTTGAAATACTGCAATAATATTCTGTTATTTAAAAAAAACATCCATTTTGGGCAAAATACTAAATTAGCGGCCTTTGCTGCATTTGTCAGTGTGAAATACAAGCGTTAGATACTGCTGTTATATTATTAAAAAAACACCCATTTTGGGCAAAATACTAAATTTGCGGCCTTTGCTGCATCTGTTAGTGTGAAATACAAGCTTGAAATACTGCCATAATATTCTGTTATAAAAAAAACACAAATTTTGGGCAAAATACTAAATTAGCAGCCTTTGCTGCATTTGTCAGTATGAAATACAAGCGTTAGATACTGCTGTTATATTATGTTATTAAAAAAACATCCATTTTGGGCAAAATACTAAATTAGCAGCCTTTGCTGCATCTGTCAGTGTGAAATACAAGCTTCAAATACTGCCATAATATTCTGGGTTTAAAAAAACACCCATTTTTGGCAATACCCTACACCTGCGGCCTTTGCTGCATCTGTCAGTGTGAAATACAAGCTTGAAATACTGCCATAATATTCTGTGTTTAAAAAAAAACATTTTTGGGTTACATAGTTGGGTGACATTCACCAATTTATGGCTGTGATATACTCCTGCTCTACCTAGTGGTTATGTTAATACATTTCACAAATTTTTCTGTTACATAGTGGGGTGAAATTCACCAATTTTTGGCTGTGATATACCCCTGCTCTACCTAGTAGACAGGTTAAAAAATTTCAAAAAATTTCTGTTACATAGTTGGGTGACATTCACCAATTTTTGGCTGTGATATACCCCTGCTCTACCTAGTAGACAGGTTAATACATTTCACAAATTTTTCTGTTACATAGTTGGGTGACATTCACCAATTTTTACCGTATACAAACCTTTGCTCTGCATAGATGACAGGGAGCAAATTTTTGTAAAATCGTCTGTTCAATTGGTGGGTGACATGAACACAGTTTTGCTGTGAATAAATCCCTGCTCTACAAAGTTGACAGGGCCCAGAATTTAAAAAAATCGACTGTTCCATTGGTGGGGGACATTAAACCATTTTTGCCCATGAAAGACTCCTGCTCTGCATAGGTGACAGGGACTTAAATTTGCAAAATTCATCTTTAACTGGCCCTTTCATTCGATCCCTCCGCTTTAATAACTTGTCCCACATTTCCACTCAATCACATTTCTTCCATTGACCTCCCTTGGATGTGGTATCCCTTTCTCAGGCTCCCTCTCCGGCCTGGAACTCTGATTCTCCGTTACTCGTGATCACCATGGTAGGCGCATAAATGAACATCGAAAGTTGATAGAGCAGATATCTAATAGGATCGAGGACATCACGGGGACGTGCGACATGGTGGAGCAGTATGTGTGCACACGCCTACACGTACTGACTGATGGGTCTGCCCCCTTCAACTTCCGGGTCTCCAAATTGGGCACATGGCCTGAGCTTGCCCTTTACGCCTTGGAGGTGCTAGGCTGCACCGCAGCCAGTGTATTGTCTGATCATTTGTTTAGCATGGCTAAATTAGGGTACACCCCAAAACATTGGGAAATATAACCTGTGATAACCCCCTATCACAGGTTATATTTCCCAATGTTTTGGGGTGTACCCTAATTTAAACAAAAAATAATAAAAATAAAAAAATTAACCAAAAAACAGTAATGGCTGCCTCCTCCTCCACTGTCGCTTCCACCTACACCACCACATCCACCGCCTCCTCAACCTCCTACTCCATATGGACCTCCTCCTCCTAGATCAAGATTCTTATTTTTTTTCTTTTTACGTATTTTATGTTATTTTAAGTAATTTCCCTATCTACATTTGTTTGCAGAGCAGGTGCCATGCTCTTAACCACATTTTGCTGCCATTTGCAGCCCTCCAGCCCTTTCCATGACTTAGAGCCATTTTAGTGCTCAAAAGTTCGGGTTCCTATTGACTTCAATGGGGTTCGGGTTCGTTGTCAAGTTCGGGTCCCAAACTCGAACATTTTTGTGAATTTTGGCCGAACCCGTCTAACATCCAGGTGTTCGCTCAATTCTAAACACGGATTACTGGTTGTTCTCCCTTCTTGACCCCCGCTACAAAGAGAACTTCTCATCTCTCATTCCTCTGGTGGAGAGGACAAGCAAAACGGTGCTATACCAGAAGGTCCTTGTTGAAAACTTGCTCCAAAGTTAATAGAGCAGACATCCAAATGGATCGTCGCGATCACGCGGACGTGTGATCGCCTAGAAGTTATCTAGTGTCAACAAAGCGACAGCAGGCCCTCACCTACAAGTCCAGTCTTAGTAGCCAAGAGTCTGGTCAACACAATCCTCACCATGATGGCACACTGGGTGAACGTTGTAAAGACCGAGAGCAAGTTGACGGAAAGTTTACTCATTCCAATAACATGGCCGCTTAGGAGTGCTGTATTGTTATTTATCATCACTACCTCCCCTAGTCGGGAGTAGGTAATTGTCGCGCGCCTGCTACCTTCCTCGGATTCTTCTGCTTTAATAACTTGACCCACCCTCTCTGGGGCAAGGCAACAACAGCCAATCAGATTTCAGCCATTGACTTCGCTTGGATGTGGTATCCCTTTCTCAAGCTCCCTCTCCGGCATCGAACCCTGATTCCCACGTTACCCGTGATCACCATGTTAGGCGCAGAAAAGAACATCGAAAGTCGATAGGGCAGACATCCAAATGGATTGTCGCCGTCACGGGGACGTGCAATCGCCCAGAGGTTATCTAGAGTCACCAATTCGGCAGCAGGCCCTCGCCCCTAAGGTTTTTGAGGGTCACCAGCAGGCCATCAATTATAATTTTTCAAGGGTGTTCATGATGTCCTCCTTTATGTGTAACAAAGGTTGTTTTGGAGTGTCCGTTCCTTGTAATTTTTGGCAGCCCTTTCGCTTAGTGCATAGGCTTTATGAGTGTAAGAGTCCCACTACCTAAACAATTGTATCACAATGTGAATCAGTCCCTCTTTTAAGTGATATACAGGCTGTTTCAGAGTGCCTCTTGCTTGCAATTTTTTGTAGCAAATGCACTTTATATACAATTAAATATATACAGGAAAGAATGTTTCCTAACAATTTTTCCTGTAAAATATATTTTTTTTAGGGGGGGGGGGGGGGTTGTGCGTATTTTTGTCAGTCTGTAAAAGTGGTGCACAACTCGGACAACATGGTTCCCAGCAGCGACCTGGGAGTCCAAGATGCATCCAGACATCGTCCCCATGCTGTTCTCGATCTATTTTGGTGGTGTTTCTGTCACTTTCTGACCTTTTCTAATGGACCAGGCACCCTCCCCTCTTCAGAGCAGGGGATGCCTGGTTGTTTCCCATTGACTTCCATTATACTCGGGTACTCGGCCGAGCACACGAATATAGCAATGTGTTCGGGCTGAACATCCAAATACTTTGGTGCTCGATCATCACTACCCTCCACTTTTTCCCAGTTTAATGTGATCATCATTTTTCTTCCTTCCTCCATGTTTTGCCCACCAACATGGACATTTAAATGGCACTGTGCAACGTTTTATGTAATTTGTCCAAAATAAATCAGAAAAGCTTTAGATTAGCCTGTCAGATTAATTTTTGTGAAATTAATTACAAATCCGGTTAGTTTATAATCAATTCACTAATTTTATATATATATATATATATATATATAGAGAGAGAGAGAGAGAGAGAGAGAGAGAGAGAAGGAAAAGTCCAGTGGGAGCACCAATCAGAACGTGGGTGCAAGGTCCTGTGCAGGGTAGCGGCAATCCCCAATGGTATAGAATGCTTGAGGAAGGCTTGAGGAATGCTCTTGTGAGCCGAAACGTCGCAAGACTTGCCATATTATGGGTGAATAAACCACTGCTGATTTTATCACTATTTTGGAGTGCAGTCCTATTTCTTCAATATATATATATATATATATATACATATATATGACCCCAAACGATCAAATGTTCGCGAACCGCAAGTTCTCGGCGGGCCTCATTCACTTTAATGGCAGGCAAACCTGGAAAACCTTCAGGTCACATTTGCAGCTACCAAATACTAAATAGAAGTGCACAAATAGTCCAACAACATGGACAGTGACATACTAGAGGGGGATCAATGACAAAAATTCCTCCAAAAATATGTATTTTAAGGAGGGGCCATTTTTATGCATCTTAAAGGGAAATTCTCAAAAATGTGCCCTGCTGAAACCTAGAAAAATGTTATTTTAGGCCACGGGAGTACAGGCCTTAAAAATTAGGCGTTCACCTGACATGAAAGAAATTCTGATTATGTAGCTCGAGGTACATTATGTGGTCAATGGATAAAAATTTTACTGTAGCCCACTGTAGTACAGGCCCCAAACATTAGGCATTCACTGTACAGAAAAGATCAAGTGACTATGTGGCTGGAGGTATATTAGACAGTCATTGGACAACAATTTTACTGCAGGCCAGTGGAGTATAGGCCTCAAACATTATGCATTCACCGTACATAAAAGATCAAGTGATTATGTGGCTGGAGGTATATTAGACGGTCATTGGATAACAATTTTACTGCAGGCCAGTGGAGTACAGGCCCCAAACTTTAGGCATTCACCGTACAGAATGGAACAAGTTATTATGTGGCTGGAGGTTCATTAGGCGGTCACCATATAACAATTTTACTGTTTGACAGTTAGATCCCAGGCCCCAAAAATTATGCATTCACCATACAGAAAAGGTCAAGTAATTATGTGGCTGGAGGTATATTAAACGTTCATTTGATATCAATTTTACTGCAGGCCAGTGGAGTACAGGCCCAAAACATGATGCATTCACCGAACAGAAAAGAATCAAGTAATTATGTGGCTGGAGGTATATTAGATGGTCAGTGTATAAAAATATTACTGTAGGCCAGTACAAATATATGTCAAATACATATGTTTTAAAGAACTAAAAATATAAATTTGGATTAAAAACATGGCTAACGAAATCCCCCCTCTTGAATAAACCCCAAATGATAATTGGTGAAATTCGATAACACGTGGTCGTCATAGGTTTTGAATTTCTCCGATGCCCCAACA
This sequence comes from Bufo gargarizans, assembly GCF_014858855.1. Lineage (NCBI taxonomy): Eukaryota > Metazoa > Chordata > Amphibia > Anura > Bufonidae > Bufo > Bufo gargarizans. Next base: position 449,188,633 of record NC_058083.1, read on the forward strand.
ATTAGGCATTCGCCGTACAAAAAAGATTAAGTGATTATGTGGCTGGGGGTATGTTAAACGGTCATTGGATATCAATTTTTATTGTAGGCCAGTGGTGTATAGGCCCCAAACATTAGGCATTCACCGTACAGAATAGAACAAGTGATTATGTGGCTTGAACTACATTCAATTTTACTTTTGGCCAGTTAGATTACAGACCCCAAAAATCATGCATTCACCGTAAAGAAAAGATCAATTGATTATGTGGCTGGAGGTATAGTGGACATTCATTGGATATTAATATTACTGCAGGCCAGTGGAGTACAGGCCCCAAACATTATGCATTCACCGTACAGAAAACATCAAGTGATTATGTGGCTGGAGGTATATTAGACTGTCATTGGATAATCATTTTACTGCAGGCCAGTGGAGTACAGGCCCCAAAAATTAGGCATTCACTGTATAAAAAAGAACAAGTGATTATCTGGCTGGAGGTACATTAGGCGATCACCATATAACTATTTTACTGTTGGCCAGTTAGATTACAGGCCCCAAAAATTATGTATTCACCGTACAGAAAATATCAAGTCATTATGTGGCTGGAGGTATATTAGACGGTCATTGGAAATCAATTTTACTGCAGACCAGTGGTGTATAGGCCCCAAACATTAGGCATTCACAGTATAGAAAAGATCAAGTGATTATATGACTGGAGGTATATTAGACGGTCATTCGATAACAATTTTACTGCAGGTCAGAGGAGTACAGGGCCCAAATATTAGGCATTTACTGGACAGAAAAGGCCTTTTATGCCGCTATATTTACATAAGATAGAGACCATTCTTTGTTCTGGGCGTTGGCGTAAATGTGTGGGCTGACATTAGGAAATTCAATTAAATGTGGTCGTCACAGGTGCTGAAATCCTCGGAGATCCATGCCTCATTCATTTTTAGAAATGTGAGGTAGTCCACACTGTCAAGAACTAGGCGAGTACGCTTATCGGTCATGATTCCCCCTGTTGCGCTGAACGTCCTTTCGGATAGAACACTCAACGAGGGGCAAGATGATAGTTCCAAGGCAAATTGTGCCAGCTCTGGCCACAGGTCAAGTCTGCACACCCATTAGTCCAGGGGTTCCTCGCTTCTCAGAGAGTCCACATCATCCGTTAACCCGATGTATACTAGGTGTTCCCTGAGGCTGGATCCAGAGGACGGCTGTCGATGGGTTGGCTGCAAGAATGATCTGATATCTGAAGTGGCCATACTTCATTCTGACAGCCCTCTGTGATGCTGGCAACATGTCTGCCATTTTGTGTTTGTATAGGGGGTCTGAGTACGTTGCCACCCAGTACTGGTCCTTGCTTTTTTTTGCTTTTTATACTGGGGACCCTCTTTAAACACTGAAGCATGAAGGCCCCCATTTGCACTAAATTGGAAGTGGTGGAACGCCCTTGCTCCTACTTATCGCCCAGGAGATTGTCGTCCTTGGTCTCCTCCCCCCAGCAATGGACAACACCAGGGATACCCGAAAAGTTTAAAGCCTGCTATTCTTGCTCCTCCTTCTCTCCCCAGGCACCAGCCTCCTCTGACTCCTCTTCAGACTCCTGCTGACTTGTCTCAGATGGAGTAGTCCCCCCTGGGAATTAATTTAGCATTGCGACTTCCTCATCTTCCAGCTCCTGCTCCTCGACGGCTTGATCAATGACATGACGCAATGCATGCTCCAGAAAGAAGGTGTAAGGTATTATGTCACTGATGGTGCCCTGGCTGCGATTGACCAGTTTGGTGATCTTATGAAATGGCCGCAGAAATCTTCATACTTCGCTACTGAGCAGCAACTGGCGTGGTGAAAAGAAACCAAGCTCCACAGAACCTGTCCTGCTAGAGCAGCCTATCAAGCATATACAGGGCGGAGTTCCAGTGTGTCGGTCTGTCACAAATCAGACATCTAACGGGCAGGTGATGTTGTCGCTGAACGTCAGCAAGGCGAGCCATGGCCGTGTAAGATCTAAAATAACCAGAGATTTTCCTGGCCTGCCAAATGACGTCCTGGACCCGGGGTATTTGGCAACGAATCGCTGCACGACTAAGTTCAGGACGGGTGCCATGCATGTGTGTCATTTTGCCCTGTTTCAGCGCGCTCAGCAGATTGGCACCGTTGTCGTACACCACTTTATCAACTCTTAAATTGGGCAGGGTTAGCCACTGATCGGCCTGTGACCGCAGAGCTAAAAGCAGTGCAGAACCGGTGTGGCTCTATGTTTCCTGGCACAACAGCAGCAGCACAGGATGGCAACTCCTCACCTGACACATCGAATAGGTTCTGGGGAGCTTGGGGGTGCAGCAGAAGAGGTGGTAGCAGTGCAAAAGGAGGTGTCAGCCGAGGAGGAGACGGAGGATGGATTAGGAGGAGGAGAAGAAGAGGCAGGCCTGCATGAAATCCGTGGCTGCAACTCCAAATCCACATGGGTGCCACAGGTTACATGCTTGACAGCCATCAGAAGGTTCACCCAGTGGGCAGTAAAAGTTATGTACCTTCCCTGCTCGTGTTTGCTAGACCACGTGTCTGTGGTCAGATGTATCTTGGCACCAACACTATGTGCCAGAGATACATTCACTGGCCGCTGAACATGGCCATATAGCTCTGGGATGCCCTTCTGTGAGAATTATTTTCTTACAGGGACCTTCCATTGCAGTGTGCCAATCGCAACAAATTTTCTAAAGGCCTCCGAGTCCACCAGTTTATATGACAGTAGTTGGCGGGCTAGCAGTTCCGACAAGCCAGCGGTCAACCGTTGGGCAAGAGGGTTATCCGGCATCATCAACTTTTTACATTCGAACATTTGGCTCACGGAAGCCTGCCTTTTGCCAGCAGAACGCGACGACGGCACGGTGGAAGGTTGGAGTGGTGGACAAATGGGAGGAGAAGGAGAAGAGGCAGGACGTGGAGTGCCAGGAGTGTGGCTTTGTGGGTTCTGACGCTGTTGCTTCCACTGGGTTGGGTGATGGGAGGCCAGGTACCTTCTTAAGGCGGTCAACCCTAGGTGAGTATTGGGCTTACCGCGACTTATGCGTTGACAACAAAGGCTGCAAATGGCAACACTATTGTCAGCAGCTGACACGTTAAAAAAAATTCCACACTGTGGAGCCATGTGCCGGTGTCCTGGGAGTGCCAGATGTGACCGTACTTGGTGGATGACTTGCTTCAGATACATTTGCAGTCTTTTTTTTGCCTCCTGTGCACTGCGAGTTCTGCCTGCTTCTTCTCCTTCTTCACCCTATCTGCTGCTCTGTCTCTCTGAACTCCCCTCGTCTTCCTCTCTTGTGGGCACCCACATGATATCCATCGACACATCATCATCGTCACCTTTACCACCACTGACATTAGAGATCTCTAAGTAGGCAGCAACAGCGGGGACCTGCATTCTTGGGCTGATCTGGGGACTGTTGTCAGACCGCTGGGTGGCGGCCGTTGCTACCTCCTCTTCCTGATCCGATGCCAAGAATGGCTGCGCATCGCTATGGTCTGGGAACGGATGGGAAAAAAATTCCTCTGACTCGCTATGGTGGTGGTGATGTCTTTGGGGGTGCACACAGCAGAGAGTGAGAAGGGTGCAGATATAGAGGATGAGGAGGGTGCAGAAGCGGAAGGCTGAGTGAATCACTCAACCAACTCTGTTGCATCCTTTTACATAATCGCACGCACCTTCTCCAACTTCCTACTTAGGCTCCGGCCTGGTGCACCTGCCCGACCCCTACCACTCCTGCGGAATGACCTGCCTCTTCCTGTCATTTTCAAAATGACCCTGTGACAAAGTCCCTATAGAAGAGCAGTATTTGTGGAAGCAGGTATATCGCATACCTCAATCAATATTTGGTTTAAGTAAGTATATCAATCCCCTTTACCAGTATTTTGTGGAAACAGGTATGCAGAATTCCTAAATGAGTATTTGGTGGAAGCTGGTATATCAAACCCCTTAATCAATATTTGGTGGAAGCCGGCGAATCGCAGGCCTCATCCTATATTTTGTGGAATCCGGAATATCAATCCCCTCTATCAGTATTTTGTGGAAACAGGTATATATAACCCCTTAATGAGTATTTGCTGGAAGCTGATATATCAAACCCCTTAATCAATATTTGGTGGAAGCCAGTGTATAGCAGTCCTCAATCAATATTCTGTGGAAGGTAGTGTATCACACCCCTCAATCAGTATTTTGTGGAAGCCGGTGTATCACACCCCTAAATCAGTGTTTTGTGGAATCTGGTATATCAAACCCCTTAATCTGTTTTTTTGGGGGGCAACAGGTATATCACACCAATTGCAATTAGTTATTTGAATTGCGTTTGTCCGTCTATCTAGCTGCGGTATCTCAGCAGAACCCCACACAACTGCTGCACAATACAAATGCATAATAATATACTTTCTATGCTAGAAGGTATATTATAGGTATATCATACCCCTCAATCAGTTTTTTTTGGGGGGGGGGGCAACAGGTATATCACACCATTTGCAATTAATTATTCCAATAGCGTTTGTCCCTCTGTCTAGCTGTGGTATCTCAGCAGAACCGCACACAACTGCTGCACAATACAAATGCACTATAATATACTTTCTATCTTGTAAGGTTTATTAAAGGTATATCATACCCTTTAATCAGTTTTTTTTTGGGGGGGGGGGAGCAACAGGTATATCACACCATTTGCAGTTAGTTATTCACATAGCGTTTGTCTCTCTGTCTAGCTGTGGTATCGCAGCAGAACCGCACACGACTGCTGCACAATACAAATGCACTATAATATACTTTCTATGTTAGAAAGTATATTATAAGTATATCACACCCCTCAGTATATTACACCTATCGATAGCACACCTATACCAGTCCTTAAAAGGACTTATGTGGCCCTATTAGCTAGCGTTTGGTGTCCCTAACAGTCTGTATCTGCTCCACACAGCAACTTATCCCTACACTGGCAAAAAACAGAATGTAAAATGGATCGGGTTCTGTTATAGGGTAGGGGTGTGTCCATGTGCTGAAATGTCTAATTTGGCTGTCCTGTCCCACCTGATGGCTGTGTCATGGGTCATCTCTAATACCCACATTCATAATACATAATTTGAACAGATTGTGATTAGAGTTGAGCGAACACCTGGATGTTCGGGTTCGAGAAGTTCGGCCGAACATCCCGGAAATGTTCGGGTTCGGGATCCGAACCCGATCCGAACTTCGTCCCGAACCCGAACCCCATTGAAGTCAATGGGGACCCGAACTTTTCGGCACTAAAAAGGCTGTAAAACAGCCCAGGAAAGAGCTAGAGGGCTGCAAAAGGCAGCAACATGTAGGTAAATCCCCTGCAAACAAATGTGGATAGGGAAATGAATTAAAATAAAAATTAAATAAATAAAAATTAACCAAAATCAATTGGAGAGAGGTTCCATAGCAGAGAATCTGGCTTCCCGTCACCCACCACTGGAACAATTCTAGTAAGAAGCAGGGCGGCAATACCAGAGGGTTAGACGGATCGTTAGTGATAGGGATATGTGTCAAACAAGATTAGACGATATGACCAATAAATTTAGAGAGCGAGGCTACCCCCCTGATCTATTGAAAATACAGCGTAATAAAGCTGAGATTACACCACCAGATAGAACTAAGAAAGAAACAAGGATCCCCTTAGTGATTAAATACCATCCCTGGTCCCAGCGCCTTAGGACTATTGTTAATCAACATTGGCACATATTATCTAAGTCCTATCCACGGATAGGAGAGTTCCAGAGGCCACCCATGATATGCTATAAACGGGCAGAAAATATTAGGGATAAAATAGTCCGGGCGGATGTGGGAAGTAATAAAATAGAAAGAGGACAGAGTACTTTATCTACACCTAGACGGGGCACTTTTCCTTGTTTAAACTGTGTCAATTGTTCCAGCGTTATAAAGGGTTCATGTTTCTCCCACCCTCACTCAGGTGAAAATATTCCAATAAGGGGCACGTTCACTTGTGATAGTAGATTTGTGGTTTACATTCTTAAATGTCCATGTGGATTACTATATGTGGGGGAAACCTCAATGAGAATGAAGGACAGACTAAGTAAACACAAATCTACTATCCGTAAACAGAATTTATTACTCCCAATACCCCTTCATTTTTATGATAAAAAACACAACATCTCGCAGTTGAGGTATCAGATTATTGAAGGTGTATCATTACCCCGTCGAGGGGGTGACAGAAATAAATTGTTATTGAAAAGGGAGGCTTACTGGATCCATCGTCTTCAGACAATGGAGCCCAGGGGCCTCAATCGTGAGTACAATGTGTCCTGCTTCCTATAAGGCATTCGGCCTTATGCAATCTGATAAATATATTTCTTTTTTTCTTCAGCGTGATTAATCACTGCAAGAATGGACTATGTGACTGAAAATCTTCGCCAGTATAGAGTGGATATGTTTTTTGCGAATTTTCAATTGCGAATTTTCAGTTGCGAATTTTTAGTTGCGAATTTTCAATTGCGAATTTTCAATTTTCAATTGCGAATTTTCAGTTGCGAATTTTCAATTGCGAATTTTTCAATGCGAATTTTTCATTGCGATTATTTGATATGCGAATTTTATTTAATGAGGGAGGCGGAGCTTCTTTGATGATGTCAGTTCCTTTGTGTTTCATTTATGTATAAATAGCTGGAGTGTAAGATGTTTTATGCAGTCTGATGAAAGCACATCTGTGCTGAAACGCGTCACTATGCCATTTTGAATATGTGACTGAATAAATCTACATTGTGATCTACATCAGCGAAGTGCCGGTCCTTTCCTTTGAAACCACCACTGGAACAGTCCATTCTCAGATATTTAGGCCCCGGCACCCAGGCAGAGGAGAGAGGTCCCGTAACAGAGAATCTGTCTTCATGTCAGCAGAGAATTAGTCTGCATGTCATAGCAGAGTATGAGGCTTCACGTCAGCCACCACTGCAACAGTCCATTGGCATATATTTAGGCCCAGCACCCAGGCAGAGGAGGGAGGTCCCGTAACAGAGAATCTGTCTTCATGTCAGCAGAGAATTAGTCTGCATGTCATAGCAGAGAATGAGGCTTCACGTCAGCCACCACTGCAACAGTCCATTGGCATATATTTAGGCCCAGCACACACACAGGCAGAGGAGAGAGGTCCCGTAACAGAGAATCTGGCTTCATGTCAGCAGAGAATCAGTCTGCATGTCATAGCAGAGAATGAGGCTTCACGTCAGCCACCACTGCAACAGTCCATTGGCATATATTTAGGCCCAGCACACACACAGGCAGAGGAGAGAGGTCCCGTAACAGAGGATCTGGCTTCATGTCAGCAGAGAATCAGTCTGCATGTCATAGCAGAGAATCAGGCTTCACGTCAGCCACCACTGCAACAGTCCATTGTCATAAATTTAGGCCCAGCACCCAGGCAGAGGAGAGAGGTCCCGTAACAGACAATCTGGCTTCATGTCAGCAGAGAATCAGTCTGCATGTCATAGCAGAGAATGAGGCTTCACGTCAGCCACCACTGCAACAGTCCATTGGCATATATTTAGGCCCAGCACACACACAGGCAGAGGAGAGAGGTCCCGTAACAGAGAATCTGGCTTCATGTCAGCAGAAAATCAGTCTGCATGTCATAGCAGAGAATGAGGCTTCACGTCAGCCACCACTGCAACAGTCCATTGGCATATATTTAGGCCCAGCACACACACAGGCAGAGGAGAGAGGTCCCGTAACAGACAATCTGGCTTCATGTCAGCAGAGAATCAGTCTGCATGTCATAGCAGAGAATGAGGCTTCACGTCACCCACCACTGCAACAGTCCATTGGCATATATTTAGGCCTAGCACACAGGCAGAGCAGAGAGGTCCCGTAACAGACAATCTGGCTTCATGACAGCAGAGAATCAGTCTGCATGTCATAGCAGAGAATGAGGCTTCACGTCACCCACCACTGCAACAGTCCATTGGCATATATTTAGGCCTAGCACACAGGCAGACAGAGAGGTCCCGTAACAGACGATCTGGCTTCATGTCAGCAGAGAATCAGTCTGCATGTCATAGCAGAGAATGAGGCTTCACGTCAGCCACCACTGCAACAGTCCATTGGCATATATTTAGGCCTAGCACACAGGCAGAGGAGAGAGGTCCCGTAACAGACAATCTGGCTTCATGTCAGCAGAGAATTAGTCTGCATGTCATAGCAGAGAATGAGGCTTCACGTCAGCCACCACTGCAACAGTCCATTGGCATATATTTAGGCCCAGCACCCAGGCAGAGGAGGGAGGTCCCGTAACAGAGAATCTGTCTTCATGTCAGCAGAGAATTAGTCTGCATGTCATAGCAGAGAATGAGGCTTCACGTCAGCCACCACTGCAACAGTCCATTGGCATATATTTAGGCCCAGCACACACACAGGCAGAGGAGAGAGGTCCCGTAACAGAGAATCTGTCTTCATGTCAGCAGAGAATCAGTCTGCATGTCATAGCAGAGAATGAGGCTTCACGTCAGCCACCACTGCAACAGTCCATTGGCATATATTTAGGCCCAGCACCCAGGCAGAGGAGAGAGGTCCCGTAACAGAGAATCTGGCTTCATGTCAGCAGAGAATCAGTCTGCATGTCATAGCAGAGAATGAGGCTTCACGTCAGCCACCACTGCAACAGTCCATTGGCATATATTTAGGCCCAGCACACACACAGGCAGAGGAGAGAGGTCCCGTAACAGAGGATCTGGCTTCATGTCAGCAGAGAATCAGTCTGCATGTCATAGCAGAGAATCAGGCTTCACGTCAGCCACCACTGCAACAGTCCATTGTCATAAATTTAGGCCCAGCACCCAGGCAGAGGAGAGAGGTCCCGTAACAGAGAATCTGGCTTCATGTCAGCAGAGAATCAGTCTGCATGTCATAGCAGAGAATGAGGCTTCACGTCAGCCACCACTGCAACAGTCCATTGGCATATATTTAGGCCCAGCACACACACAGGCAGAGGAGAGAGGTCCCGTAACAGACAATCTGGCTTCATGTCAGCAGAGAATCAGTCTGCATGTCATAGCAGAGAATGAGGCTTCACGTCACCCACCACTGCAACAGTCCATTGGCATATATTTAGGCCTAGCACACAGGCAGAGCAGAGAGGTCCCGTAACAGACAATCTGGCTTCATGACAGCAGAGAATCAGTCTGCATGTCATAGCAGAGAATGAGGCTTCACGTCACCCACCACTGCAACAGTCCATTGGCATATATTTAGGCCTAGCACACAGGCAGAGCAGAGAGGTCCCGTAACAGACGATCTGGCTTCATGTCAGCAGAGAATCAGTCTGCATGTCATAGCAGAGAATGAGGCTTCACGTCAGCCACCACTGCAACAGTCCATTGGCATATATTTAGGCCTAGCACACAGGCAGAGGAGAGAGGTCCCGTAACAGACAATCTGGCTTCATGTCAGCAGAGAATTAGTCTGCATGTCATAGCAGAGAATGAGGCTTCACGTCAGCCACCACTGCAACAGTCCATTGGCATATATTTAGGCCCAGCACCCAGGCAGAGGAGGGAGGTCCCGTAACAGAGAATCTGTCTTCATGTCAGCAGAGAATTAGTCTGCATGTCATAGCAGAGAATGAGGCTTCACGTCAGCCACCACTGCAACAGTCCATTGGCATATATTTAGGCCCAGCACACACACAGGCAGAGGAGAGAGGTCCCGTAACAGAGAATCTGGCTTCATGTCAGCAGAGAATCAGTCTGCATGTCATAGCAGAGAATGAGGCTTCACGTCAGCCACCACTGCAACAGTCCATTGGCATATATTTAGGCCCAGCACACACACAGGCAGAGGAGAGAGGTCCCGTAACAGAGGATCTGGCTTCATGTCAGCAGAGAATCAGTCTGCATGTCATAGCAGAGAATCAGGCTTCACGTCAGCCACCACTGCAACAGTCCATTGTCATAAATTTAGGCCCAGCACCCAGGCAGAGGAGAGAGGTCCCGTAACAGACAATCTGGCTTCATGTCAGCAGAGAATTAGTCTGCATGTCATAGCAGAGAATGAGGCTTCACGTCAGCCACCACTGCAACAGTCCATTGGCATATATTTAGGCCTAGCACACAGGCAGAGGAGAGAGGTCCCGTAACAGACAATCTGGCTTCATGTCAGCAGAGAATCAGTCTGCATGTCATAGCAGAGAATGAGGCTTCACGTCACCCACCACTGCAACAGTCCATTGGCATATATTTAGGCCTAGCACACAGGCAGAGCAGAGAGGTCCCGTAACAGACAATCTGGCTTCATGACAGCAGAGAATCAGTCTGCATGTCATAGCAGAGAATGAGGCTTCACGTCACCCACCACTGCAACAGTCCATTGGCATATATTTAGGCCTAGCACACAGGCAGAGGAGAGGTTCATTCAACTTTGGGTAGCCTCGCAATATAATGGTAAAATGAAAATAAAAATAGGATTGAATGAGGAAGTGCCCTGGAGTCCAATAATATATGGTTATGGGGAGGTAGTTAATGTCTAATCTGGACAAGGGACGGACAGGTCCTGTGGGATCCATGCCTGGTTCATTTTTATGAACGTCAGCTTGTCCACATTGGCTGTAGACAGGCGGCTGCGTTTGTCTGTAATGACGCCCCCTGCCGTGCTGAATACACGTTCAGACAAAACGCTGGCTGCCGGGCAGGCCAGCACCTCCAAGGCATAAAAGGCTAGCTCTGGCCACGTGGACAATTTAGAGACCCAGAAGTTGAATGGGGCCGAACCATCAGTCAGTACGTGGAGGGGTGTGCACACGTACTGTTCCACCATGTTAGTGAAATGTTGCCTCCTGCTAACACGTTGCGTATCAGGTGGTGGTGCAGTTAGCTGTGGCGTGTTGACAAAAGTTTTCCACATCTCTGCCATGCTAACCCTGCCCTCAGAGGAGCTGGCCGTGACACAGCTGCCTTGGCGACCTCTTGCTCCTCCTCTGCCTTGGCCTTGGGCTTCCACTTGTTCCCCTGTGACATTTGGGAATGCTCTCAGTAGCGCGTCTACCAACGTGCGCTTGTACTCGCGCATCTTCCTATCACGCTCCAGTGCAGGAAGTAAGGTGGGCACATTGTCTTTGTAGCGTGGATCCAGCAGGGTGGCAACCCAGTAGTCCGCACAGGTTAAAATGTGGGCAACTCTGCTGTCGTTGCGCAGGCACTGCAGCATGTAGTCGCTCATGTGTGCCAGGCTGCCCAGGGGTAAGGACAAGCTGTCCTCTGTGGGAGGCGTATCGTCATCGTCCTGCCTTTCCCCCCAGCCACGCACCAGTGATGGACCCGAGCTGCGTTGGGTGCCACCCCGCTGTGACCATGCTTCATCCTCATCCTCCTCCACCTCCTCCTCATCCTCGTCCTCCTCGTCCTCCAGTAGTGGGCCCTGGCTGGCCACATTTGTACCTGGCCTCTGCTGTTGCCAAAAACCTCCCTCTGAGTCACTTCGAAGAGACTGGCCTGAAAGTGCTAAAAATGACCCCTCTTCCTCCTCCTCCTCCTCCTCCTCCTCCTGGGCCACCTCCTCTTCCATCATCGCCCTAAGTGTTTTCTCAAGGAGACATAGAAGTGGTATTGTAACGCTGATAACGCTGTCATCGCCACTGGCCATGTTGGTGGAGTACTCGAAACAGCGCAACAGGGCACACAGGTCTCGCATGGAGGCCCAGTCATTGGTGGTGAAGTGGTGCTGTTCTGTAGTGCGACTGACCCGTGCGTGCTGCAGCTGAAACTCCACTATGGCCTGCTGCTGCTCGCACAGTCTGTCCAGCATGTGCAAGGTGGAGTTCCACCTGGTGGGCACGTCGCATATGAGGCGGTGAGCGGGAAGGCCGAAGTTACGCTGTAGCGCAGACAGGCGAGCAGCAGCAGGATGTGAACGCCGGAAGCGCGAACAGACGGCCCGCACTTTATGCAGCAGCTCTGACATGTCGGGGTAGTTGTGAATGAACTTCTGCACCACCAAATTCAGCACATGCGCCAAGCAAGGGATGTGCGTCAAATTGGCTAGTCCCAGAGCTGCAACGAGATTTCGCCCATTATCACACACCACCAGGCCGGGCTTGAGGCTCACCGGCAGCAACCACTCGTCGGTCTGTTGTTCAATACCCCGCCACAACTCCTGTGCGGTGTGGGGCCTGTCCCCCAAACATATGAGTTTCAGAATGGCCTGCTGACGTTTACCCCGGGCTGTGCTGAAGTTGGTGGTGAAGGTGTGTGGCTGACTGGATGAGCAGGTGGAAGAAGAGGAGGAGGAAGCCGAGAAGGAGGAGGTGGCAACAGGAGGCAAAGAATGTTGCCCTGCGATCCTTGGCGGCGGAAGGACGTGCGCCAAACAGCTCTCCGCCTGGGGCCCAGCTGCCACTACATTTACCCAGTGTGCAGTTAGGGAGATATAGCGTCCCTGGCCGTGCTTACTGGTCCACGTATCTGTGGTTAGGTGGACCTTGCTACAGATGGCGTTGCGCAGTGCACACTTGATTTTATGGGATACTTGGTTGTGCAGGGAAGGCACGGCTCTCTTGGAGAAGTAGTGCCGGCTGGGAACAACATACTGTGGGACAGCAAGCGACATGAGCTGTTTGAAGCTGTCTGTGTCCACCAGCCTAAATGACAGCATTTCATAGGCCAGTAGTTTAGAAATGCTGGCATTCAGGGCCAGGGATCGAGGGTGGCTAGGTGGGAATTTACGCTTTCTATCAAATGTTTGTGAGATGGAGAGCTGAACGCTGGCGTGTGACATGGTTGAGACGCTTGGTGACGGAGGTGGTGGTGGTGGTGTTGGTGGTACATCCCCTGTTTGCTGGGCGGCAGGTGCCAACGTTCCTCCAGAGGCGGAGGAAGAGGCCGAGGCGGCAGCAGCAGAATAGGCCGAGGCGGCAGCAGCAGAAGAGGTAGCAGGGGGAGCCTGAGTGACTTCCTTGGTTTTAAGGTGTTTACTCCACTGCAGTTCATGCTTTGCATGCAGGTGCCTGGTCATGCAGGTTGTGCTCAGGTTCAGAACGTTAATGCCTCGCTTCAGGCTCTGATGGCACAGCGTGCAAACCACTCGGGTCTTGTCGTCAGCACATTGTTTGAAGAAGTGCCATGCCAGGGAACTCCTTGAAGCTGCCTTTGGGGTGCTCGGTCCCAGATGGCGGCGGTCAGTAGCAGGCGGAGTCTCTTGGCGGCGGGTGTTCTGCTTTTGCCCACTGCTCCCTCTTTTGCTACGCTGTTGGCTCGGTCTCACCACTGCCTCTTCCTCCGAACTGTGAAAGTCAGTGGCACGACCTTCATTCCATGTGGGGTCTAGGACCTCATCGTCCCCTGCATCGTCTTCCACCCAGTCTTGATCCCTGACCTCCTGTTCAGTCTGCACACTGCAGAAAGACGCAGCAGTTGGCACCTGTGTTTCGTCATCATCAGAGACATGCTGAGGTGGTATTCCCATGTCCTCATCATCAGGAAACATAAGTGGTTGTGCGTCAGTGCATTCTATGTCTTTCACCGCTGGGGAAGGGCTAGGTGGATGCCCTTGGGAAACCCTGCCAGCGGAGTCTTCAAACAGCATAAGAGACTGCTGCATAACTTGAGGCTGAGACAGTTTCCCTGGTATGCATGGGGGTGATGTGACAGACTGATGGGGTTGGTTTTCAGGCGCCATCTGTGCGCTTTCTGCAGAAGACTGGGTGGGAGATAATGTGAACGTGCTGGATCCACTGTCGGCCACCCAATTGACTAATGCCTGTACCTGCTCAGGCCTTACCATCCTTAGAACGGCATTGGGCCCCACCATATATCGCTGTAAATTCTGGCGGCTACTGGGACCTGAGGTAGTTGGTACACTAGGACGTGTGGATGTGGCAGAACGGCCACGTCCTCTCCCAGCACCAGAGGGTCCACTAACACCACCACGACCATGTCCACGTCCGCGTCCCTTACTAGATGTTTTTCTCATTGTTATGGTTCACCACAACAACAAATATATTATTTGGCCCAATGTATTGTATTCAAATTCAGCGGGATATAAATTTGAGGCCTAGTATTTAGGCGCTGGGTGACCGGTATGGATTTAGTGACAGAATTAGACTTGGAAATGCACAGAAGCGTGTGTGTGTGAAGTTATTCTGAATGACCCAATGTGCACCTTGAATATTATATACCCTTTTAGGGATAGATTTCAAATAGCTCTGATATAGCAGAAACCACTAAATTATGAAATTGCTAAATTGGGAATTGTATTTCAACCCAGAACAAGAAATGTGCTTGAACGGACACTAAATAACTCGCCCAGCTACAGCACTAACGAGAGATTTAGCAGGATATAAATTTGAGGCCTAGTATTTAGGCGCTGGGTGACAGGTATGGGTTTAGTGACAGAATTAGACTTGGAAATACACAGTAGCGGGTGTGTGTGAAGTTATTCTGAATGACCCAATGTGCACCTTGAATATTATATACCCTTTTAGGGATAGATTTCAAATAGCTCTGATATAGCTGAAACCACTAAATTATGAAATTGCTAAATTGGGAATTGTATTTCAACCCAGAACAAGAAATGTGCTTGAACGGACACTAAATAACTCGCCCAGCTACAGCACTAACGAGAGATTTAGCAGGATATAAATTTGAGGCCTAGTATTTAGGCGCTGGGTGACAGGTATGGGTTTAGTGACAGAATTAGACTTGGAAATACACAGTAGCGGGTGTGTGTGAAGTTATTCTGAATGACCCAATGTGCACCTTGAATATTATATACCCTTTTAGGGATAGATTTCAAATAGCTCTGATATAGCAGAAACCACTAAATTATGAAATTGCTAAATTGGGAATTGTATTTCAACCCAGAACAAGAAATGTGCTTGAACGGACACTAAATAACTCGCCCAGCTACAGCACTAACGAGAGATTTAGCAGGATATAAATTTGAGGCCTAGTATTTAGGCGCTGGGTGACAGGTATGGGTTTAGTGACAGAATTAGACTTGGAAATACACAGTAGCGGGTGTGTGTGAAGTTATTCTGAATGACCCAATGTGCACCTTGAATATTATATACCCTTTTAGGGATAGATTTCAAATAGCTCTGATATAGCAGAAACCACTAAATTATGAAATTGCTAAATTGGGAATTGTATTTCAACCCAGAACAAGAAATGTGCTTGAACGGACACTAAATAACTCGCCCAGCTACAGCACTAACGAGAGATTTAGCAGGATATAAATTTGAGGCCTAGTATTTAGGCGCTGGGTGACAGGTATGGGTTTAGTGACAGAATTAGACTTAGAAATACACAGTAGCGGGTGTGTGTGAAGTTATTCTGGATGACCCAATGTGCACCTTGAATATTATATACCCTTTTAGGGATAGATTTCAAATAGCTCTGATATAGCAGAAACCACTAAATTATGAAATTGCTAAATTGGGAATTGTATTTCAACCCAGAACAAGAAATGTGCTTGAACGGACACTAAATAACTCGCCCAGCTACAGCACTAAGGACAGATTTAGCTGGATATAAATTTGAGGCCTAGTATTTAGGCGCTGGGTGACAGGTATGGGTTTAGTGACAGAATTAGACTTGGAAATGCACAGTAGCGGGTGTGTGAAGTTATTCTGAATGTCCCTATGTGCACCTTCAATATGATCTACCCTTTTAGGGATAGATTTCAAATAGCTCTGATATAGCAGAAACCACTAAATTATGAAATTGCTAAATTGGGAATTGTATTTCAACCCAGAACAAGAAATGTGCTTGAACGGACACTAAATAACTCGCCCAGCTACAGCACTAACGAGAGATTTAGCAGGATATAAATTTGAGGCCTAGTATTTAGGCGCTGGGTGACAGGTATGGGTTTAGTGACAGAATTAGACTTGGAAATACACAGTAGCGGGTGTGTGTGAAGTTATTCTGAATGACCCAATGTGCACCTTGAATATTATATACCCTTTTAGGGATAGATTTCAAATAGCTCTGATATAGCAGAAACCACTAAATTATGAAATTGCTAAATTGGGAATTGTATTTCAACCCAGAACAAGAAATGTGCTTGAACGGACACTAAATAACTCGCCCAGCTACAGCACTAACGAGAGATTTAGCAGGATATAAATTTGAGGCCTAGTATTTAGGCGCTGGGTGACAGGTATGGGTTTAGTGACAGAATTAGACTTGGAAATACACAGTAGCGGGTGTGTGTGAAGTTATTCTGAATGACCCAATGTGCACCTTGAATATTATATACCCTTTTAGGGATAGATTTCAAATAGCTCTGATATAGCAGAAACCACTAAATTATGAAATTGCTAAATTGGGAATTGTATTTCAACCCAGAACAAGAAATGTGCTTGAACGGACACTAAATAACTCGCCCAGCTACAGCACTAACGAGAGATTTAGCAGGATATAAATTTGAGGCCTAGTATTTAGGCGCTGGGTGACAGGTATGGGTTTAGTGACAGAATTAGACTTGGAAATACACAGTAGCGGGTGTGTGTGAAGTTATTCTGAATGACCCAATGTGCACCTTGAATATTATATACCCTTTTAGGGATAGATTTCAAATAGCTCTGATATAGCAGAAACCACTAAATTATGAAATTGCTAAATTGGTAATTGTATTTCAACCCAGAACAAGAAATGTGCTTGAACGGACACTAAATAACTCGCCCAGCTACAGCACTAACGAGAGATTTAGCAGGATATAAATTTGAGGCCTAGTATTTAGGCGCTGGGTGACAGGTATGGGTTTAGTGACAGAATTAGACTTAGAAATACACAGTAGCGGGTGTGTGTGAAGTTATTCTGAATGACCCAATGTGCACCTTGAATATTATATACCCTTTTAGGGATAGATTTCAAATAGCTCTGATATAGCAGAAACCACTAAATTATGAAATTGCTAAATTGGGAATTGTATTTCAACCCAGAACAAAAAATGTGCTTTGACGGACACTAAATAACTTTCCCAGCCACAACAGGACAGCGTTAACGAGAGATTTAGCAGGATATAAATTTGAGGCCTAGTATTTAGGCGCTGGGTGACAGGTATGGGTTTAGTGACAGAATTAGACTTGGAAATACACAGTAGCGGGTGTGTGTGAAGTTATTCTGAATGACCCAATGTGCACCTTGAATATTATATACCCTTTTAGGGATAGATTTCAAATAGCTCTGATATAGCAGAAACCACTAAATTATGAAATTGCTAAATTGGGAATTGTATTTCAACCCAGAACAAGAAATGTGCTTGAACGGACACTAAATAACTCGCCCAGCTACAGCACTAACGAGAGATTTAGCAGGATATAAATTTGAGGCCTAGTATTTAGGCGCTGGGTGACAGGTATGGGTTTAGTGACAGAATTAGACTTGGAAATACACAGTAGCGGGTGTGTGTGAAGTTATTCTGAATGACCCAATGTGCACCTTGAATATTATATACCCTTTTAGGGATAGATTTCAAATAGCTCTGATATAGCAGAAACCACTAAATTATGAAATTGCTAAATTGGGAATTGTATTTCAACCCAGAACAAGAAATGTGCTTGAACGGACACTAAATAACTCGCCCAGCTACAGCACTAAGGACAGATTTAGCTGGATATAAATTTGAGGCCTAGTATTTAGGCGCTGGGTGACAGGTATGGGTTTAGTGACAGAATTAGACTTGGAAATGCACAGTAGCGGGTGTGTGAAGTTATTCTGAATGTCCCTATGTGCACCTTCAATATGATCTACCCTTTTAGGGATAGATTTCAAATAGCTCTGATATAGCAGAAACCACTAAATTATGAAATTGCTAAATTGGGAATTGTATTTCAACCCAGAACAAGAAATGTGCTTGAACGGACACTAAATAACTCGCCCAGCTACAGCACTAACGAGAGATTTAGCAGGATATAAATTTGAGGCCTAGTATTTAGGCGCTGGGTGACAGGTATGGGTTTAGTGACAGAATTAGACTTGGAAATACACAGTAGCGGGTGTGTGTGAAGTTATTCTGAATGACCCAATGTGCACCTTGAATATTATATACCCTTTTAGGGATAGATTTCAAATAGCTCTGATATAGCAGAAACCACTAAATTATGAAATTGCTAAATTGGGAATTGTATTTCAACCCAGAACAAGAAATGTGCTTGAACGGACACTAAATAACTCGCCCAGCTACAGCACTAAGGACAGATTTAGCTGGATATAAATTTGAGGCCTAGTATTTAGGCGCTGGGTGACAGGTATGGGTTTAGTGACAGAATTAGACTTGGAAATGCACAGTAGCGGGTGTGTGAAGTTATTCTGAATGACCCTATGTGCACCTTGAATATTATATACCCTTTTAGGGATAGATTTCAAATAGCTCTGATACAGCAGAAACCACTAAATTTTTAAATTGCTAAATTGGGAATTGTATTTCAACCCAGAACAAAAAATGTGCTTTGACGGACACTAAATAACTTTCCCAGCCACAACAGGACAGCGGTAACGAGAGATTTAGCGGGATATAAATTTGAGGCCTAGTATTTAGGCGCTGGGTGACCGGTATGGATTTAGTGACAGAATTAGACTGGGATATGGCCAAAAAATAACCACACTATTGCTGGTTAAATGCACTTGGTGATGGGCGCAGCTTGCCCCTGATGTAGTATATGGCCAAAAAATGAACAGACTATTGCTGGTTAAATGCACTTGGTGTCACAGCTTGACCAACCACACTACTGAGGGTTAAATGCACTTGGTGACGGGCGCAGCTTGCCCCTGATTTAGTATATGGCCAAAAAATGAACAGACTATTGCTGGTTAAATGCACTTGGTGTGATAGCTTGACCAACCACACTACTGAGGGTTAAATGCACTTGGTGTGACAGCTTCACCCTGATGTAGGCTTTAGCCAAAAAACAACCACACCATTGAGGGTTAAATGCACTTGGTCGCAGCTTGTGCTGGCGCACCACAAGACACAAAGTGGCCGCCGATCACCCCAGAAAAATGTGACTGACAAACGGTCTGGGCAGCCTAAAAACAGTGAGCAATTGAGGATCAGCAGCTCAATGATCCACAGCTGCAGATCGATCAGTTAATCAAGTCCTTTGGAGGAGTTAATCTGCCTAATCTCGCCCTACTGTCGCAGCCGCAACCTCTCCCTACGCTAATCAGAGCAGAGTGACGGGCGGCGCTATGTGACTCCAGCTTAAATAGAGGCTGGGTCACATGGTGCTCTGGCCAATCACAGCCATGCCAATAGTAGGCATGGCTGTGATGGCCTCTTGGGGCAAGTAGTATGACGCTTGTTGATTGGCTGCTTAGCAGCCTTTCAAAAAGCGCCAAGAAAGCGTCACAAAAGCGCGAAGAAAGCGACGAACACCGAACCCGAACCCGGACTTTTACGAAAATGTCCGGGTTCGGGTCCGTGTCACGGACACCCCAAAATTCGGTACGAACCCGAACTATACAGTTCGAGTTCGCTCATCCCTAATTGTGATAGATACTGATATACTCCATTTTTCTTTACATATTTGAGTTTGAATGTGATATAAACCATTTAGAATCATGCACTTGTATTTGTAACACTGGCATTTTGAACTTCCTATGATCCTTTTGCTTTTCATGATAGTCAAACACTTTAATGAGATTTATCAGGCTCTGCACGACCCATTGATATTTGGCATCACTTTCATCTGCCCATAAATGTTAAGTGAAAAATTATTATTACTAATGTTTCTTCCATTACAGAGTAGTTAGTCGGGTCCTCACTACAATGCAAGGACACGCATTTCAAATCCTGCCTATGAACTGCTCTTTATATATAAGATCAAGATGAGAAATAAACTAATAAAGACATTGCTTCTTTAAATATAAAATGCACTTAAGCTGCCTTCACTTTTTTACATTGCAGATAAATGCAAAGTATAGTAAATAAAATAAGAGTGAATGTGATATTTTGTATGAAGAACAGCTGTGAAGAGTTCAAAAGTGTTTCCTCCACCCCAAATAACATAGAAAAATCTCACTGTTTTTCCACACTATTTTAAGCGGTTAAATGACATACAGAATGTAAAGTGTATATAACCTTAAATAGTGTTGTTCGTGTGTGTACAAAGACGGGTCACATGAAGATGAAAGAGAAGATGAGAAGAGAGACAGCAGACTTGGGATAACGTGGGTAATGCTTCTTATTTAGGAGATGTCTTTTTCAGGCAATACTTCATGCTATACCAAATTAAAACCACAGTTCCAAAAATTTTTGAACTTCTGTAAAATCTAAATAAATGTAAAGTAGAGACAAGTGAACTTCTTGAAAACTGCTTTGTATCCAGTTCAGTTGGGACCTCACGTTGCAGATCAAAGCTGCTCCAATTGCCCTGAAAATAACACCTTCTAGTCTCTTAGTACTAATCTTTTTAGGGAAAGATTACGTTTTTGTTAATTTTAAATTAATTTTTGCTCTCCCCCACCCCCATTTTAAGCTCTTGAAAGTAATGACAGCAATAGCTAATAATGTTAGAAGAACGAGTAGCAGCACCGCATGGAACAGACAAGGCAGTAGATGTATGCGTGGCTGTTTAGGGGTACTAGTAGTAGTAGTGTTGACTGTATAGAAGTAATTATAGTGACAGTAGGGGTATTGGAAGTGGCAGTAGGGGAATAGAAGCAGAGAGTAGCAGCTGTAGTGGTGGAGGCAGCAGCAACCATGTGGTACAGAACATAATGGTAGGCAGACAGACAGTAGCAGTGGCATGGGGCACCATCAGTAAGGGCAAATCTATTCATTGGCCTCAGCCAGAGGAGTGTGAAAATCCTCATGCCTCATTCATTTTAACAAAAGTGCCGTTTTTTATACTGGCAAAGGACAACTTCACCCCTGCAGCGTTGAAATCCTGTCTGAGATGACACTGGAGGTTGGGTAAGGGAGAACAGAGAGACCATACTGGGCTGGTTCGGGCACATGTTTGACTGACCAAAAGTCCATGGGGTCAGGGAACACGGTATGTGCTCGAGAAAGGCCAGAGTCCAGGTAGGACTGAACCTGGGAGGCAGTATGTCTCCATTTGCTGATTTGACTCAGCCTGGCGTAGCACATGAAAAAATTATCATGTTGATAATGAACTGACTGATGCATCTTGTGCTGCAAGTGGTAGTTGAGACAGAAGGAGGAGGGTATCTCTATGGGGACAGATGGGCGAAATGAGAAACACAGGCATCAGGCATCTGCTCGCAGCCTGCAAGATGCGGAAGCTGTTCTTATTTCATCATGCATTGTTGCATTGTTTATGCAGCAGTTCCTACTGACAAATGTTGTGGCTTCATCGAGGGGGTTCAGTATGCACCAGGCATCTTTGATGAGCTGCCACTGCCTGATCTCAAAATCACCACAAGCTCCCTGATAAGGTGGTCTGGTGCATGACAAAACCAGTGACTGCTTTACAGTGGCATAGCGTGGCTTGCCAGCACCCAGGGCAAGCCAAGTATTGCACCCCCCCACCTGTGGCCACGCCCCTTTTTACAAATAATGCAGTAGATATCACCTGCAGTCCTATGTAACACCACATATAACACAGGGATAACTCTCTGAGTACAGATAATGTAGTAGATGGGTGTGAGGCCCCAGAAATCAGAACACGAACAGTGTGTCCTGAAGTCTGTGGCCAGGATGCGGCAGTGTGGGCCAAATTCTATATCCACCCCCCCAATCAGATATTTGGATGGACATTACATACATTGCTATGAAATATACAGGACAATACAGCACCATACCTGTTACATCCAGTGACATCTCTTGTGATGTAGACTCTTTCCTCAGCGTCTTCATTCGGAGATAATACCGTTATGATAACTTGTTTCAGCCGCGTCTCATCTCTGTAGAGTTTCACAGAATTTTGGGGGGGATTTCTCACTTTACTATCATCCTCAGATAACAGACCTCCCCTCCCCCGTAGTGCCATAATTATAATTATACTGGCCCCTCTGTATTATTGTTAATAATAATAATAATAATAATATTATTATTTCCTCCTCTGTATTATTATTATTATTATGGCCCCCTCTGTAGTATTATAGTGATAATTGAGCCCCCCTTCAGCCCCTCCAGAATACAGTACCATGTAAGGTACAACCTTCCTCCTGCCTTCAGCCCCTCCAGCATACAGTCTCATGGAAGACACATCACTTCCCTGTCTTCAGCCCCTCCAGCATACAGTCCCATGTAAGAAACATCACTCTCCTGCCTTCAGCCCCTCCAGCATACTGTACCATGTAAGACACATCACTTTCCTACCTTCAGCCCCTCCAGCATATAGTATTATGTAAAATACATCACTCCCCGCCTTCAGCCCCTCCAACATACAGTCCTATGTAAATAATATCACACTCCCTCTCTTTGCCATCTGCCTTCAGCCCCTCCAGCATACAGTCCAATGTAAGATACATCACACCCCTGCCTTCCTGCCCTTCTTGCAAACAGTCCCATGTAAAATGCCTCATTCATCCTGCCTTCAGCCCCTCCAGCATACAGTCCCATGTAAAATGTATTACTCCCCCTGCCTTCAGCCCCTCCAGCATACAGTCCCATGTAAGATACAACCCCCCCTGCCTTCAGCCCCTCCAGCATACAGTCCCATGTAAGATACATTACTCCCCAGCTTTAGCCCCTCCAACATACAGTCCCATGTAAAATACAAAACTCCCCCTGCCTTCAGCCCCTCCAGCATACAGCCCATGTAAATAATATCACCCTCCCTCTCTTCACCGCTGGCCTTCAGCCCCTCCAGCATACAGTCCCATAAGATACATCACTCCCCCTGCCTTCCAGCCCTTCTTACAAACAGCCCCATGTAAAAAATCACCACTCTTCCTGCCTTCAGCCCCTGCAGCATACAGTCCCATGTAAATAATATCACCCCTACTACCC